>NC_136631.1:4193531-4223531 GCF_933228915.1 Telmatherina bonti | reverse complement strand
TCAATTCATCCTTCCAGGAGGAGTTCGTGTTCATCACGAGGCCTGATATCCTTCCTTCTGTCCCAAACCCCCCCCCCCCACAGAGCAGCATGAACCTCGGTCTCCACAGGAAGCTGAGACGGGAGCTACTACAGACGTGTCAGAATCCACACGCCTGAAACGCCATTGGAAACCCGTTTTCATCCATCTCCACCACCAACCTTCCACTCATAGCACAACAGCTCTGCATTCATAATGTCTGAAGAGGACTTGGCAGAAGGAGCTGAAAACATGAACCTGAGCTGTTTTACAGGTCTTTAACGCAGGTGTGTCACCTTTGACCTTTAGTTGGCAACCTATTGGTTGATTTTTTTTTTTATGATTGACATCTCCACTGACCAATCAGAGTCCAGTAAATGAAGACAAAACGACAAAATTCACCATATAAATGCCAACAAAGTGCAAGAAAGAAGTAAACTCAAAGCTTGTATATGGCACACAGAGCTCTCACTCTGCTTAAAAAACTCCTTTTTTTTAACAACCTGAACTAAATAATCCTGGAATAAAACTTCCCACCACAAATCAGTGGAAGTAGGACCAGATTTCTGCCTCTGGCTGCCAGAGTTTTTGAGGTGACGGGCGTATTTGGACCCATCTGTCTTACATTCCTGTAGAAATGCTGTGTTTGGTTTGGATTCAGCTTGTTTTAGCTTTAGCCGTCATGTGGCTATGCTACGTGTTCGCATTGCTGGTGTGTGCATGCAGAAGGAGGTTCTTCAGTTTTTCCACACGATGAGGACTCGTGGACGGGGGTGTTTAAATCTGCTTCACCTTCAGACCTTTGAGAAAAACTGATTTACAGTCGAGTCATTTCAATCCCCCGTCTGTATTTTTGTGGGTTTATCTGTAACCCGTTAGCAGCATTTAGCGCTACATTTAGTATCTCTTTGTGTTCATTAATGTGCAGCATGTCCCTTTCAGATGAATGAATAAAGACTAAAGCTGCGGTTCTAATTCAGCCCACAGCGGTGCAGCTTATGTGTGAGCTCTCAGAGGAACATGGACACCTTGCCTCCATCTCCACCCTCCACCATTGCTGCGGGCATCGGGCGGTGCGACGGAGGCTCTGCTGGCGCCTCGGGGTGACGGTGGGAGGCGCTGGAGATAAATGCCACCGCCGTACGTTCAGACATTCTCCTGTGACATGAAAAGAAGTTGTGGTTCGATTCTGAAGAAGCAGCTTCCTTTCTGCAGCGTGTGGAGCTGAAACGCCCCGATCACGCTGCCGAAACGTCCCCATCACGCTGCCGAAACGTCCCCATCACGCTGCCGAAACGTCCCGATCACGCTGCCGAAACGTCCCGATCACGCTGCCGAAACGTCCCGATCACGCTGCCGAAACGTCCCGATCACGCTGCCGAAACGCCCCGATCACGCTGCCGAAACGTCCCGATCACGCTGCCGAAACGTCCCGATCACGCTGCCGAAACGTCCCGATCACGCTGCCGAAACGCCCCGATCACGCTGCCGAAACGTCCCGATCACGCTGCCGAAACGCCCCGATCACGCTGCCGAAACGTCCCGATCACGCTGCCGAAACGCCCCGATCACGCTGCCGAAACGCCCCGATCACGCTGCCGAAACGTCCCGATCACGCTGCCGAAACGTCCCGATCACGCTGCCGAAACGCCCCGATCACGCTGCCGAAACGCCCCGATCACGCTGCCGAAACGTCCCGATCACGCTGCCGAAACGCCCCGATCACGCTGCCGAAACGCCCCGATCACGCTGCCGAAACGTCCCGATCACGCTGCCGAAACGCCCCGATCACGCTGCCGAAACGTCCCGATCACGCTGCCGAAACGCCCCGATCACGCTGCCGAAACGCCCCGATCACGCTGCCGAAACGCCCCGATCACGCTGCCGAAACGTCCCGATCACGCTGCCGAAACGCCCCGATCACGCTGCCGAAACGCCCCGATCACGCTGCCGAAACGCCCCGATCACGCTGCCGAAACGCCCCGATCACGCTGCCGAAACGCCCCGATCACGCTGCCGAAACGCCCCGATCACGCTGCCGAAACGCCCCGATCACGCTGCCGAAACGCCCCGATCACGCTGCCGAAACGCCCCGATCACGCTGCCGAAACGCCCCGATCACGCTGCCGAAACGTCCCGATCACGCTGCCGAAACGCCCCGATCACGCTGCCGAAACGCCCCGATCACGCTGCCGAAACGCCCCGATCACGCTGCCGAAACGTCCCGATCACGCTGCCGAAACGCCCCGATCACGCTGCCGAAACGCCCCGATCACGCTGCCGAAACGTCCCGATCACGCTGCCGAAACGCCCCGATCACGCTGCCGAAACGCCCCGATCACGCTGCCGAAACGTCCCGATCACGCTGCCGAAACGCCCCGATCACGCTGCCGAAACGCCCCGATCACGCTGCCGAAACGCCCCGATCACGCTGCCGAAACGCCCCGATCACGCTGCCGAAACGCCCCGATCACGCTGCCGAAACGTCCCGATCACGCTGCCGAAACGCCCCGATCACGCTGCCGAAACGCCCCGATCACGCTGCCGAAACGCCCCGATCACGCTGCCGAAACGCCCCGATCACGCTGCCGAAACGCCCCGATCACGCTGCCGAAACGCCCCGATCACGCTGCCGAAACGCCCCGATCACGCTGCCGAAACGCCCCGATCACGCTGCCGAAACGCCCCGATCACGCTGCCGAAACGTCCCGATCACGCTGCCGAAACGCCCCGATCACGCTGCCGAAACGCCCCGATCACGCTGCCGAAACGCCCCGATCACGCTGCCGAAACGCCCCGATCACGCTGCCGAAACGTCCCGATCACGCTGCCGAAACGCCCCGATCACGCTGCCGAAACGCCCCGATCACGCTGCCGAAACGCCCCGATCACGCTGCCGAAACGCCCCGATCACGCTGCCGAAACGCCCCGATCACGCTGCCGAAACGCCCCGATCACGCTGCCGAAACGCCCCGATCACGCTGCCGAAACGCCCCGATCACGCTGCCGAAACGCCCCGATCACGCTGCCGAAACGCCCCGATCACGCTGCCGAAACGCCCCGATCACGCTGCCGAAACGCCCCGATCACGCTGCCGAAACGCCCCGATCACGCTGCCGAAACGCCCCGATCACGCTGCCGAAACGCCCCGATCACGCTGCCGAAACGCCCCGATCACGCTGCCGAAACGCCCCGATCACGCTGCCGAAACGCCCCGATCACGCTGCCGAAACGCCCCGATCACGCTGCCGAAACGTCCCGATCACGCTGCCGAAACGTCCCGATCACGCTGCCGAAACGTCCCGATCACGCTGCCGAAACGTCCCGATCACGCTGCCGAAACGTCCCGATCACGCTGCCGAAACGCCCCGATCACGCTGCCGAAACGCCCCGATCACGCTGCCGAAACGCCCCGATCACGCTGCCGAAACGTCCCGATCACGCTGCCGAAACGCCCCGATCACGCTGCCGAAACGTCCCGATCACGCTGCCGAAACGCCCCGATCACGCTGCCGAAACGTCCCGATCACGCTGCCGAAACGTCCCGATCACGCTGCCGAAACGTCCCGATCACGCTGCCGAAACGCCCCGATCACGCTGCCGAAACGCCCCGATCACGCTGCCGAAACGTCCCGATCACGCTGCCGAAACGTCCCGATCACGCTGCCGAAACGCCCCGATCACGCTGCCGAAACGTCCCGATCACGCTGCCGAAACGCCCCGATCACGCTGCCGAAACGTCCCGATCACGCTGCCGAAACGTCCCGATCACGCTGCCGAAACGTCCCGATCACGCTGCCGAAACGTCCCGATCACGCTGCCGAAACGCCCCGATCACGCTGCCGAAACGTCCCGATCACGCTGCCGAAACGTCCCGATCACGCTGCCGAAACGTCCCGATCACGCTGCCGAAACGTCCCGATCACGCTGCCGAAACGTCCCGATCACGCTGCCGAAACGCCCCGATCACGCTGCCGAAACGCCCCGATCACGCTGCCGAAACGTCCCGATCACGCTGCCGAAACGCCCCGATCACGCTGCCGAAACGTCCCGATCACGCTGCCGAAACGTCCCGATCACGCTGCCGAAACGTCCCGATCACGCTGCCGAAACGCCCCGATCACGCTGCCGAAACGTCCCGATCACGCTGCCGAAACGTCCCGATCACGCTGCCGAAACGTCCCGATCACGCTGCCGAAACGTCCCGATCACGCTGCCGAAACGTCCCGATCACGCTGCCGAAACGCCCCGATCACGCTGCCGAAACGCCCCGATCACGCTGCCGAAACGCCCCGATCACGCTGATCACACACCTTCTGTCTGAAACACACACACCAGGTTTTATGATTGCTATTATTTTTGTCTTCTATTGGCATGTGTGTGTATATTGATGTGTGTGTGTGTGTGTGTGTGTGTGTGTGTGTGTGTGTATTGATGTGTGTGTGTGTGTGTGTGTGTGTGTATTGATGTGTGTGTGTGTGTGTGTGTGTGTATTGATGTGTGTGTGTGTGTGTGTGTGGCCTCTTTCATACCAGTGGAGGGCAGAATTACATTTCATAAATTACAAGCCCCGAGTGTTGATTAGAATGCAGGCGGAAGGAGCGAGGAGGAAGAGGAGGAGGAGTAGGTGAAGAGGAGGGGGGAGTAAATGGTTTTTATTTGAGTTTGATGGACCCCCCCCCCCCGGTCCTTTGTTTTTAAACTGGGGTTAAACGTTGGAGGAAAAGGAGGCGTTCCGCCTCCGAGTTTCTCCATATTTTCTGTTTTATTTGTGTTTTCTGGAAAAGTCCGACGTTCATCAGATCGAGAGGCTTCGTGTTCCGGAACGACTCATTTCATCCAGACTTCCACTTACCTAAATATCTGCTAAATATCTGGAATTAAACATCAGCCATCTAAATGCACAAAAATTAATCTCAGTAAAAATGTTGAGAGATTTTCAGCTGCTTTTGCTTTCAGGATTATTTTCCCGTCAGAACCGTTCAGATCTTTTCTGGGATTTAGTGTTTTTAAGCTGACCGATGCAGATGCAGCAGGATCACGTCGGGAACGTTTACAGAATTCCTCCCAGAATTCTGTTATCTGATCCAATTCTCATAAATAAATGTGTGAACGCACCTTCAGCTTGTCTGCATTTCCAGCAGGAGTTGACGCTTCAACCAGCTGCTGCTGCTGAACGCGCCTCCTTCTGTAAACACATTTCTGATTCCAGACTCGGCTTCGGCGGCGACGTTCATCAGAACCGCATGACAAACGTAAAAACACTAAAAATAAAAAGTAAATTCAGAAATATTCATCTTAAAAACAGGAAAATGTTTTTTTTACTGTGCCTGAAACGAGGCTGAAAGTTGATTTTAGGTCAAATTTAAATAAAAAGCAGAGAAGATTAACCTGATTAATAAAGAAAAATTAATTTTCTTTTTGAGAGTTTTATGGAAAATTAAAGGGTTTATTTTAACTTAAATGTTTTTTTTCTCCCTAAAGTGTTTAAAATATCCAACATTTATTAAACATTTAGAGCTAAAAGTTTCCAAACATGCTGAAATAATTTCCTGCTTAAATTATCAGAAAGAAGAAAAATATAAATAAATATGATTCAGGAGTTAAAATGTTTTTATCATCTGAGGAATCAGAAAACGCGGCGCAACGGGAAGACGGAGAAGAAACATAATTTTATTTATTTATTATCAGAAAATCCAAAAACATCAAGTCAAGAAATAAAACAAGCTGAGCTGAAAAGATCCAAATGATGATTTTTATTATTTTATTTTTATTAACCTGATGTAATAAAGAGAAGCTTTGTTATTATTTACTAAATGATGCCAGAAAATATATAAATAAAAATAATCCAGTTGGATGTAATGTGTCTGAGCAGAAATTATTCAGGATGAATTAATGATTAAATTAATAAAATTCTGAAAATATTTAGTCTAATTTAAATAAATTTAGATTTTTTTCAGCTTCTCTCAGAGAAAACAAATATATTAATCTCAAACATGAATCTAAATATGTATTTCTTTAAATCTTTATATTTCTGCATCAGAAAATCTTTTATTGCTTTTACAAGAAATGATCTTTAAAACAACCGTAGAGTCGAGCTGAAAGGAATAAACATGATGGAGCAGTGAAAGTAATCAATAAGTGATGATGTGTGAGCGTCTCCTTCGGCTTCCTCTGCCTCGCTGAAGGAGTGGGAAGAAATAAGGTCACGGTTGGCGCAGGATCTCCTGAGTGAACGTGTGATTAGTCTAATCCCTGTCGTCACAGCTCTGCTTCCCTGACGGGGGAGGAAAGATTCACACGGCGATACGCCGACGCCGAGAGAAGCTCCGCCCCTTCCTTAAACTCCACAAACCAGAAATCATCTCCATCCTGTAAACGCAGCGAGTTGACATGAAGCAGTAAGACTCCAACATGGAAACTTCCCCGACTCCTCCATCAGCACCGCCACAGTAAAGCCGCGCTGCATTCTTATTGTCCAACCTGCAGGAGATGACACAAACACTCGGTTGCATGGCAACGAATTCAGTATGCCAATCAGATTAAGAGGGGCGTGTCTGTGCGTAGTATGGAAGGGGCGACGCCTCGTCCCCTGGCTCACCTGGCGGCAGCCTGGCATGGTGCATGGTTGAGCCGCGCCACGCCGCCGCGCCACGCCGCCGCGCCACGCCGCTGCACCCCAGACCACGTGCCGCAGCACCTCCAAGCCGCGGTGTAGGTAAAACACTCGCTGTTGCAGTGGATCTGAGGAATGCTTGCACCGAAAAAGCACCACGACTCGTTTTCTACGTTTGTACAAATAAAAATAATAAAATCAAAAGGAACGCAGAGAAGCTGACGTTGGTAGTTTCGTGGTTAACGCGACATTTTTACCTCTTGGTTCTCCTGGATCCATATCCGCCAGCTCTCGCGCTGAACGGAGAGGCAGCGCGACGCTAGATGTTATTCTTCACATCTTTTCCATGCATCGATGAGACGAGATGAATATTCTGCTTCGGGGATGAAGTCGGTCTGGAAGACGTGAAACATGGAGGTTTGTTTTCTAACGTCTGAACGCGACACGATGGGAGTCAGAAAGCAGGAACGTGTCGTCTGTAATCTGCTGAAATACTTCCCAACTTGCAAACATATAACTGTACGCTGGGTCGAAACCATGACGTCGTTTTGCACGTCACTAAAAAGGCTTTTATGCTCATGAGGGGGTTTTCCAGACGTGTCCATGTAAACATGTTGCTAAAGTGTAACAGCGTCGCCAGAGCCGGTCACGATCAATGCAAGCGTCACTTCATTCTGGCTTTGTATCGCCATGGCAGCCATAGCTGGCTGTCTTATCCATCCTGAAGCAGTCATGATCCAGCTTCAGGTCCTGGACCTCGGCAGCCTCGCGGTCTCTACGTCGGCAGCGTCGTGGTCTCTACGTGAGCGCTGCAGCGGTCTCTACGTCGGCGCTGCAGCGGTCTCTACGTCGGCGCTGCAGCGGTCTCTACGTCGGCGCTGCAGCGGTCTCTACGTCGGCGCTGCAGCGGTCTCTACGTCGGCGCTGCAGCGGTCTCTACGTCGGCGCTGCAGCGCTCACGTAGAGACCGCTGCAGCGCCGACGTACGTGAGCGCTGCAGCGGTCTCTACGTCGCTGCAGCGGTCTCTACGTCGCTGCAGCGGTCTCTACGTCGGCGCTGCAGCGGTCTCTACGTGGGCGCTGCAGCGGTCTCTACGTGAGCGCTGCAGCGGTCTCTACGTCGGCGCTGCAGCGGTCTCTACGTCGGCGCTGCAGCGGTCTCTACGTCGGCGCTGCAGCGGTCTCTACGTCGCTGCAGCGGTCTCTACGTCGCTGCAGCGGTCTCTACGTCGCTGCAGCGGTCTCTACGGCGCTGCAGCGGTCTCTACGTCGGCGGTGCAGCGGTCTCTACGTCGGCGCTGCAGCGGTCTCTACGTCGGCGGTGCAGCGGTCTCTACGTCGGCGCTGCAGCGGTCTCTACGTCGCTGCAGCGGTCTCTACGTCGGCGGTGCAGCGGTCTCTACGTCGGCGCTGCAGCGGTCTCTACGTCGCTGCAGCGGTCTCTACGTCGCTGCAGCGGTCTCTACGTCGGCGCTGCAGCGGTCTCTACGTCGGCGCTGCAGCGGTCTCTACGTCGGCGCTGCAGCGGTCTCTACGTCGGCGGCGCAGCGGTCTCTACGTCGCTGCAGCGGTCTCTACGTCGCTGCAGCGGTCTCTACGTCGCTGCAGCGGTCTCTACGTCGGCGGCGCAGCGGTCTCTACGTCGTCTACATAAACGGGTCCAGTCTGGTCATCCTAACATGTTCTGTCCCGGTCTGGTTGGTGTTTATACTGCATCAGTCAGATCGTACGATCCGGTTAAACAGAACCAGGTCCGGTTAAACACCACCGGGTATCTGGTCCACATCCACCAGAACCAGAACTGCCTCCCTAACCCTCCACCAGCCTTACTAAGCCCAGAGTGATGAACCAGAACCAGAGCTCGTCCTGCCGTCTCGCCTCTGAACTGGGATGAAACCAGTCGGTGCCTCATTAGAACCAGTCCAAAAGACGTTTTCTGTAATGAGTGTCTCATTGTTCTCAGCTCTAACTCGGCCCGAACAGCGGCGCGGCTAATAGCTCTTATGAGGCGGCTTCTCACCGCAGGGCTGCAAATTAGTCGGTGCTCAGCAGTAAAAACACTTCCTGTCTGGAAACACTTTCATGTCCGCACTGATCAGATGGAGCAATCAGAGCTCGGCGATGCCTCGTCCGTTCACGGGGAGCGGCCGACCCTTCGGTGGACCGCTGCGCGGAGCAGAAGCTAGCTGCTAACGAGGACTCTGCAGAAGGCCCTGGGAGCGGCCGCTCTCCTCCGGTCTCTGTCGGTGCTGGATGGATGATGCCTTCCAGGCTGAAGACAAAGCCATCTGTCAGGCTGTGATTGAAGAACTGCCTCCTCAAACATCGCGAGTGGCTCCTGAATCCTCCGAGCTGCTTCTTTATGAGCCCAGCAGCCAAACAAACAGAGATTTTTAGATTTTTATGACATCAGCAGAACTAAGTTAATCACCGGGAGTAGCTTCGTTCCTGCAGCCTCCGCCGGAGACATGATGCATGCTTCATCTGGCCCAACGTGATCCTCGCCGCCGTGGCGTGATGACTAATCTCCAGGCTTGCACCGTCGGCTCATTAGAAATGCGTTAAGCTCACCGGCGTGGTTTGGTTTGGGACGGGGGGGGTGTTACTGGGAGGCACGTGGAAAGTAACAGGAGTGACAGATGAGTTGTGGAACACGGATGGAAGGAGACAGGCAGCAAAATGGAAAGGGAGGATCAGCAGTCCGGCGGTTTTAGTGGAGAACAGAGAAATGATTCTTCAGACTGACACTTTGAGTTGGTTTGTTAATTTATCTGAGCTGCTCAGACGAGCAGACATGAATAGAAACGTTCCAGAAAGCACCTCGGTCCAAGTCCAAGCCGGCGGCACGTGCTTGCATCGTTGTTGTTGCTGATGTGACAGCTCCCTGAGCGTGCACACGCCGCATCACCAGCATCGTCTGTCTGCCACTTCTTTGTGTAGGAATCTCGTATGTAAATCTGTCCATCGCGGCCTGACCACCGCTCCGAGGAGGTTCAAACCCGCAGCTTTTATTTCTGCTGCAGAAAAGCCTCAAAACGAAAGTTAGACTCATCCAAAGATAAAAAAAGTAAAAAATTCATTTTAACTGGTAAAATCATCTTTGTTTTAATTAAATCGGTCTGCTTTTTATACCACATTCATCTCAGGGTTGTTCAGTAGTGATTCTTTTACAAATATATTGATTGATTTCCAATACCGATATCAACCCATAGACATACCAGAGACCGTATATGAAAGATGGACGGAGCCTCCGGCGGTTAAAAGTTGAGCATAAAACTGCAGTTCCCCCTTCATCCACTAGGGGCTGCAAAACAGAGCAAATCCCCATAGACTCCCATGTTAAACAGACCAACTTCACAGCAGAAATAAACATGTTTACAGCAGAAATAATGTTTACAGCAGAAATAAACACGTTTACAGCAGAAATAAACACGTTTACAGCAGAAATAAACAAGTTTACAGCAGAAATAAACATGTTCACAGCAGAAATAAACACGTTTACAGCAGGAATAAACATGTTTACAGCAGAAATAAACACGTTTACAGCAGAAATAAACACGTTTACAGCAGAAATAAACAAGTTTACAGCAGAAATAAACACGTTTACAGCAGAAATAAACAAGTTTACAGCAGAAATAAACACGTTTACAGCAGAAATAAACAAGTTTACAGCAGAAATAAACACGTTTACAGCAGAAATAAACACGTTTACAGCAGAAATAAACAAGTTTACAACAGAAATAAACATGTTTACAGCAGAAATAAACAAGTTTACAGCAGAAATAAACATGTTTACAACAGAAATAAACATGTTTACAGCAGAAATAAACATGTTTACAGCCGAAATAAACACGTTTACAGCAGAAATAAACACGTTTACAGCAGAAATAAACACGTTTACAGCAGAAAGAAACACGTTTACAGCAGAAATAAACACGTTTACAGCTGAAATAAATATGTTTACAGCAGAAATAAACATGTTTACAGCCTGGAACAAAAATCCATTTTAGGTTTAATAGGTCAGGTTTACCTTCATGACAACTGTGGGGGGAGTGAATTTTTTTCTAACTCGCCCGTTTAAAAGTAATGTATTCTCGAAGTTCGGCATATTTAGGGGTGTGTCCTTTTGATTGACAGGTACCCGATCTCCCGCTTCAAGTTTAGTTGGTTAACAACGTGACTTAGCTTTAGCCCGCTTCCCTCCGTTAGCTGGTTAGCTCCTGTTATCTCCTGGTTAGCTCGGTTAGCTCTTAGCTACAGAAAGCTCGGAGTTCGCTCGATGTCAATCATCCACCATGATGCTCACAGCCCCCCTCTCAGCTCCACCTCTTTCCCCATATTTGTATTTTCCGGGCGAGACGACACGCACGCTCCTGCCAAGATGGTGATGGTAGGAACCGCCCACCGAGCTTCATTTCAGCTCTTCAGAAACCTACGGGTGACGTCACGGAGGCTCCGCCCATCTTTTATATACATTCTATGATACCTACGCAAAGTAAATGATATCAGGTAGCTAAGATGTAAAAGTTTGACGTCTTGTTTACTTGTTTTACTGCATCAGGCGCCGGACACCTCAGCTCCTTAAAACCGGACCAAAGGAACCAAACAGACGCAGGACATCGTCAAACTCGCCGTCTTCTGCGTCCAATAGAAACCAACTCTGACACTGGAACCTCCTCATCGCACCTCGGAGCTGCTCCTCCTGCAGGTGCTCCTGATGATCCGAGTTTTCCTCCTGACATTTTCTCCTCCCTTACCCCGCTCACCTCCTCCTATCACCCGTTTACCTCCTCCATTACCCCGTTCACATCCTCCTATCACCCGTTTACCTCCTCCCTTACCCCGCTCACCTCCTCCTATCACCCGTTTACCTCCTCCATTACCCCGTTCACATCCTCCTATCACCCGTTTACCTCCTCCCTTACCCCGCTCACCTCCTCCTATCACCCGTTTACCTCCTCCATTACCCCGCTCACATCCTCCTATCACCCGTTTACCTCCTCCATTACCCCGCTCACCTCCTCCTATCACCCGTTTACCTCCTCCATTACCCCGCTCACATCCTCCTATCACCCGTTTACCTCCTCCATTACCCCGCTCACCTCCTCCTATCACCCGTTTACCTCCTTCCTTACCCCGCTCACCTCCTCCTATCACCCGTTTACCTCCTCCCTTACCCCGCTCACCTCCTCCTATCACCCGTTTACCTCCTCCATTACCCCGTTCACATCCTCCTATCACCCGTTTACCTCCTTCCTTACCCCGCTCACCTCCTCCTATCACCCGTTTACCTCCTCCATTACCCCGCTCACATCCTCCTATCACCCGTTTACCTCCTTCCTTACCCCGCTCACCTCCTCCTATCACCCGTTTACCTCCTCCATTACCCCGTTCACATCCTCCTATCACCCGTTTACCTCCTCCATTACCCCGCTCACCTCCTCCTATCACCCGTTTACCTCCTCCATTACCCCGTTCACCTCCTCCTATCACCCGTTTACCTCCTCCCTTACCCCGCTCACCTCCTCCTATCACCCGTTTACCTCCTCCATTACCCCGTTCACCTCCTCCTATCACCCGTTTACCTCCTCCCTTACCCCGCTCACATCCTCCTATCACCCGTTTACCTCCTCCATTACCCCGTTCACATCCTCCTATCACCCGTTTACCTCCTCCCTTACCCCGCTCACCTCCTCCTATCACCCGTTTACCTCCTCCATTACCCCGTTCACATCCTCCTATCACCCGTTTACCTCCTTCCTTACCCCGCTCACCTCCTCCTATCACCCGTTTACCTCCTCCATTACCCCGTTCACATCCTCCTATCACCCGTTTACCTCCTCCCTTACCCCGCTCACCTCCTCCTATCACCCGTTTACCTCCTCCATTACCCCGTTCACATCCTCCTATCACCCGTTTACCTCCTTCCTTACCCCGCTCACCTCCTCCTATCACCCGTTTACCTCCTCCATTACCCCGCTCACCTCCTCCTATCACCCGTTTACCTCCTTCCTTACCCCGCTCACCTCCTCCTATCACCCGTTTACCTCCTCCATTACCCCGTTCACATCCTCCTATCACCCGTTTACCTCCTCCCTTACCCCGTTCACCCGTTTACCTCCTCCCTTACCCCGCTCACCTCCTCCTATCACCCGTTTACCTCCTCCATTACCCCGCTCACATCCTCCTATCACCCGTTTACCTCCTCCATTACCCCGTTCACCTCCTCCTATCACCCGTTTACCTCCTCCATTACCCCGTTCACATCCTCCTATCACCCGTTTACCTCCTCCCTTACCCCGCTCACCTCCTCCTATCACCCGTTTACCTCCTCCATTACCCCGTTCACATCCTCCTATCACCCGTTTACCTCCTTCCTTACCCCGCTCACCTCCTCCTATCACCCGTTTACCTCCTCCCTTACCCCGCTCACCTCCTCCTATCACCCGTTTACCTCCTCCCTTACCCCGCTCACCTCCTCCTATCACCCGTTTACCTCCTCCCTTACCCCGCTCACCTCCTCCTATCACCCGTTTACCTCCTTCCTTACCCCGCTCACCTCCTCCTATCACCCGTTTACCTCCTCCATTACCCCGCTCACCTCCTCCTATCACCCGTTTACCTCCTTCCTTACCCCGCTCACCTCCTCCTATCACCCGTTTACCTCCTTCCTTACCCCGCTCACCTCCTCCTATCACCCGTTTACCTCCTTCCTTACCCCGCTCACCTCCTCCTATCACCCGTTTACCTCCTTCCTTACCCCGCTCACCTCCTCCTATCACCCGTTTACCTCCTCCATTACCCCGTTCACATCCTCCTATCACCCGTTTACCTCCTCCCTTACCCCGCTCACCTCCTCCTATCACCCGTTTACCTCCTCCCTTACCCCGCTCACCTCCTCCTATCACCCGTTTACCTCCTCCATTACCCCATTCACATCCTCCTATCACCCGTTTACCTCCTCCCTTACCCCGCTCACCTCCTCCTATCACCCGTTTACCTCCTCCATTACCCCGCTCACCTCCTCCTATCACCCGTTTACCTCCTCCCTTACCCCGCTCACCTCCTCCTATCACCCGTTTACCTCCTCCATTACCCCGCTCACCTCCTCCTATCACCCGTTTACCTCCTTCCTTACCCCGCTCACCTCCTCCTATCACCCGTTTACCTCCTCCATTACCCCGCTCACATCCTCCTATCACCCGTTTACCTCCTTCCTTACCCCGCTCACCTCCTCCTATCACCCGTTTACCTCCTCCTATCACCCGTTTACCTCCTCCATTACCCCGCTCACCTCCTCCTATCACCCGTTTACCTCCTCCCTTACCCCGCTCACCTCCTCCTATCACCCGTTTACCTCCTCCATTACCCCGCTCACCTCCTCCTATCACCCGTTTACCTCCTTCCTTACCCCGCTCACCTCCTCCTATCACCCGTTTACCTCCTCCTATCACCCGCTCACCTCCTCCTATCACCCGTTTACCTCCTCCATTACCCCGCTCACCACCTCCTATCACCCGTTTACCTCCTCCATTACCCCGCTCACATCCTCCTATCACCCGTTTACCTCCTTCCTTACCCCGTTCACCTCCTCCTATCACCCGTTTACCTCCTTCCTTACCCCGCTCACCTCCTCCTATCACCCGTTTACCTCCTCCATTACCCCGCTCACCTCCTCCTATCACCCGTTTACCTCCTCCCTTACCCCGCTCACCTCCTCCTATCACCCGTTTACCTCCTCCATTACCCCGCTCACCTCCTCCTATCACCCGTTTACCTCCTCCCTTACCCCGCTCACCTCCTCCTATCACCCGTTTACCTCCTCCCTTACCCCGCTCACCTCCTCCTATCACCCGTTTACCTCCTCCATTACCCCGCTCACATCCTCCTATCACCCGTTTACCTCCTCCCTTACCCCGCTCACCTCCTCCTATCACCCGTTTACCTCCTCCATTACCCCGCTCACCTCCTCCTATCACCCGTTTACCTCCTTCCTTACCCCGCTCACCTCCTCCTATCACCCGTTTACCTCCTCCATTACCCCGCTCACATCCTCCTATCACCCGTTTACCTCCTCCATTACCCCGCTCACCTCCTCCTATCACCCGTTTACCTCCTTCCTTACCCCGCTCACCTCCTCCTATCACCCGTTTACCTCCTTCCTTACCCCGCTCACATCCTCCTATCACCCGTTTACCTCCTCCATTACCCCGCTCACCTCCTCCTATCACCCGTTTACCTCCTCCCTTACCCCGCTCACCACCTCCTATCACCCGTTTACCTCCTCCATTACCCCGCTCACATCCTCCTATCACCCGTTTACCTCCTTCCTTACCCCGCTCACCTCCTCCTATCACCCGTTTACCTCCTTCCTTACCCCGCTCACCTCCTCCTATCACCCGTTTACCTCCTTCCTTACCCCGCTCACCTCCTCCTATCACCCGTTTACCTCCTCCATTACCCCGCTCACCTCCTCCTATCACCCGTTTACCTCCTCCCTTACCCCGCTCACCTCCTCCTATCACCCGTTTACCTCCTTCCTTACCCCGCTCACCTCCTCCTATCACCCGTTTACCTCCTCCATTACCCCGCTCACCTCCTCCTATCACCCGTTTACCTCCTCCATTACCCCGCTCACCTCCTCCTATCACCCGTTTACCTCCTCCCTTACCCCGCTCACCACCTCCTATCACCCGTTTACCTCCTCCATTACCCCGCTCACATCCTCCTATCACCCGTTTACCTCCTTCCTTACCCCGCTCACCTCCTCCTATCACCCGTTTACCTCCTTCCTTACCCCGCTCACCTCCTCCTATCACCCGTTTACCTCCTTCCTTACCCCGCTCACCTCCTCCTATCACCCGTTTACCTCCTCCATTACCCCGCTCACCTCCTCCTATCACCCGTTTACCTCCTCCCTTACCCCGCTCACCTCCTCCTATCACCCGTTTACCTCCTCCCTTACCCCGCTCACCTCCTCCTATCACCCGTTTACCTCCTCCCTTCCAATGCCACTAAATTAAGTCTGGGACCGGAAGGCGGACGCCGCAGGACACGTTTCCTTGTTCTCTGTGCTGCGGTCTGCGTTGCTTCATCATGGAAGAGGAATGGAGCGGCGAGGGAACCGGTCTGGTTCCGGGTCGACGCCGCCGTCCTGCAGCTGGATGTGATGTAATCCGGACCAGGCGGCGAGGGAACCGGTCTGGTTCCGGGTCGACGCCGCCGTCCTGCAGCTGGATGTGATGTAATCCGGACCAGGCGGCGAGGGAACCGGTCTGGTTCCGGGTCGACGCCGCCGTCCTGCAGCTGGATGTGATGTAATCCGGACCAGGCGGCGAGGGAACCGGGTTGCAGTAACGGGGAGAAGTTTTCACACTTCGGTTGGACTTGAAGTTGCTTCGCCCCCCAACCCGTGCAGACGTACTGTACCACACGAGTGCGAGCGGCGAGGCCCTCCCCCCGCCTTGCAGGAGCCGTCAGCTTCAAACGAACACGACGACAAGCGGCGCCGAGCGACAAGAAACCGACCTTTCATCCACGTGAGCGTATTCAGCGGGGACGCTGCCTTTCATAAGTGACACCTTGCGCTATCATAGCAGGGCTGCGGTGCGTTTGAACGCCTCTAATCTGATGGCAGGAAGGGGGGGGGGCGTGCTGGGTGCAGCGATGGCGTGTGAAGCGAGGCTGTGCCCCCAATGTGGCAAAACTTCCTCCTTTGTTTACGGGAGGTAATTGGGACGCTACGAGCCAGCTTCCCGCTTCTCTCCTTGCTGTCAATCATCCCTGGCGCTTAGCAACCACCTCTCACCCTCGCAGCTTCCCCTCTGACTCTCACGGCTTCCTGTTTCCTGCGTGGCGGCTCCCTGCCTGGCCCACCTCGCCGCAGCGGCGGAGGCGTTGCCCGCCAGAGGGGGCACGGTTGGAGCTGAGAGGGGGGGCTGCAAACTTCTGCTCCTCTTCATCTTCGCTGGAGATGAAGGAGGAAAAAAAAGTCTGAAGTTTTAGACGGAAGGAAAGAATAAAATTCGGACAGCGGCTTTGAACGCCTGGTCTCAGGAAGCGCCGACTCCTCATCACGATCCCCGTGAGGAGAAGCCGCCGCACGCCGTTCGTCTTGGCGCTCCGCATCAGACCCACATAATCCCAACATGATCATGATTCAGAAAAATAAACAAAAACTAAGAATAAAAATCAGCAGAATTATTTTATTCTTTATTTCTTTGTAAAAACAAAACAGAATTTAACGAGCCCATACTTCGTGCAGCTTGGACCCCAATAGGTGGAAGAAATGGTGAGATGTGGAGCGACGAGCTCAGCCCTCTGGCGAAAACACACACTATCACACTCCTCCTCATCGCTCTTCCTCACTCTGGTCTGCTGCTGATTGATTCCATTCATTTTACATACATGTGCATAATTAATGCCACATATTAGAGACTCTAAATATATCTCGAACCTTCCTGAGTGAATGTTTATTTCCACCGTTCCACCTTAATCACATAAAACAACAAAGATAAACAAACAATCAGGATGAATTATTTATAAAAACACGTTTTAAAAATACATTTATTATCATTAAACAGGATGCTTTTATTTTCCTAAATAACGATAAACTGATCAGGATGTAAATAAATAATTTGGAGGCTTGGGACTGATTCCACCTGCTGTTTGTCCGTGTTGCTTCCTCTCTGGTCAGCCGTCCTCCTCTTCCTCCTCTTCCTCCTCTCCCTCCTCTTCCTCCTCTTCCTCCTCTCCCTCCTCTCCCTCCTCTTCTTCCTCTTCTTCCTCTCCCTCCTCTCCCTCCTCTTCCTCCTCTTCCTCCTCTCCCTCCTCTTCTTCCTCTTCTTCCTCTCCCTCCTCTCCCTCCTCTCCCTCCTCTCCCTCCTCTTCCTCCTCTCCCTCCTCTCCCTCCTCTTCTTCCTCTTCTTCCTCTCCCTCCTCTCCCTCCTCTTCCTCCTCTTCCTCCTCTCCCTCCTCTCCCTCCTCTTCCTCCTCTCCCTCCTCTCCCTCCTCTTCCTCCTCTCCCTCCTCTCCCTCCTCTTCCTCCTCTCCCTCCTCTCCCTCCTCTCCCTCCTCTCCCTCCTCTTCTTCCTCTTCCTCCTCTCCCTCCTCTCCCTCCTCTCCCTCCTCTTCCTCCTCTCCCTCCTCTCCCTCCTCTCCCTCCTCTCCCTCCTCTTCCTCCTCTCCCTCCTCTCCCTCCTCTCCATCCTCTCCCTCCTCTTCCTCCTCTCCCTCCTCTTCTTCCTCTCCCTCCTCTCCCTCCTCTTCCTCCTCTCCCTCCTCTCCCTCCTCTTCCTCCTCTCCCTCCTCTCCCTCCTCTTCCTCCTCTCCCTCCTCTTCCTCCTCTCCCTCCTCTCCCTCCTCTTCTTCCTCTTCTTCCTCTTCTTCCTCTTCCTCCTCTCCCTCCTCTCCCTCCTCTTCCTCCTCTCCCTCCTCTCCCTCCTCTTCTTCCTCTTCCTCCTCTCCCTCCTCTCCCTCCTCTTCCTCCTCTCCCTCCTCTCCCTCCTCTTCCTCCTCTCCCTCCTCTCCCTCCTCTTCCTCCTCTTCCTCCTCTCCCTCCTCTTCCTCCTCTCCCTCCTCTTCCTCCTCTCCCTCCTCTTCTTCCTCTTCCTCCTCTCCCTCCTCTCCCTCCTCTTCCTCCTCTCCCTCCTCTCCCTCCTCTTCCTCCTCTCCCTCCTCTTCCTCCTCTCCCTCCTCTCCCTCCTCTCCCTCCTCTTCCTCCTCTCCCTCCTCTCCCTCCTCTTCCTCCTCTCCCTCCTCTCCCTCCTCTTCCTCCTCTTCCTCCTCTCCCTCCTCTTCCTCCTCTCCCTCCTCTTCCTCCTCTCCCTCCTCTTCTTCCTCTTCCTCCTCTTCCTCCTCTCCCTCCTCTTCCTCCTCTCCCTCCTCTTCCTCCTCTCCCTCCTCTTCTTCCTCTTCCTCCTCTCCCTCCTCTCCCTCCTCTTCCTCCTCTCCCTCCTCTCCCTCCTCTTCCTCCTCTCCCTCCTCTTCCTCCTCTCCCTCCTCTCCCTCCTCTCCCTCCTCTTCCTCCTCTCCCTCCTCTTCCTCCTCTCCCTCCTCTCCCTCCTCTTCCTCCTCTCCCTCCTCTCCCTCCTCTTCCTCCTCTCCCTCCTCTCCCTCCTCTCCCTCCTCTCCCTCCTCTCCCTCCTCTTCCTCCTCTCCCTCCTCTCCCTCCTCTTCTTCCTCTTCTTCCTCTTCTTCCTCTTCCTCCTCTCCCTCCTCTCCCTCCTCTTCCTCCTCTCCCTCCTCTTCCTCCTCTTCCTCCTCTCCCTCCTCTTCCTCCTCTCCCTCCTCTTCCTCCTCTCCCTCCTCTTCTTCCTCTTCCTCCTCTCCCTCCTCTCCCTCCTCTTCCTCCTCTCCCTCCTCTCCCTCCTCTTCCTCCTCTTCCTCCTCTCCCTCCTCTTCCTCCTCTCCCTCCTCTGTAAAGCTGCACGTTTAGCCGTTAAGGCAGCGAACAGACGCCGTCTTTGTCTGCAGAAACAGAAAACAACATGTAATTCATCAGAGCGTGGAATCAGCAGAGCTGTCTGTCACAACGCTGCTTATTTATTTCATTTCTACCCAAAATAAAGCACAAATAGCAGAACGCACCTTGAGGAAGTTAACCCCCCCCCCCTCCTCCTCCCAATCAGAGGGAATTCAGCCGGCGAGGATGAGCGCCGTGGTTAAGGTTTTGCTGATTTCCCTGTAATGACTGGCAGCCGTAACACCTGGCGCTGTGAAATCCAGAAATTAGCACACTCCGGGGAAACAAATTGCTTTGTTGATGCAGAACCTGGAGAAAAGCAGACGCTCCACGCAACTTTGCAGAACTTTCTGGTGGAGGCGGTTTGTGTGGCTGGAAGTTGGCGAGCAACAGGCGCCGTCTCGCCGCTGCATCGGGCAGACGGTGCTGGAAGCAGACGTGGCCGTCTGTCAGGACTCACCTCGATGTGTAGACATACACACACATAGAGTGTGTTCATTCCATTATCACCTCGTTGGTCTGACGGCTGCTGGACCGGTTCCCTAAACCAGGACGGACCTTTTCCCTCGTCGAGGCCGAACGCCGCCGGAGCTTAGAGCCAGCATGGCCGCTCTGCTCGGACCCGGTCCCGGTCCAGGTACCGGTCCCAGTGCCGGTCCCAGTCCCAGTCCTGGTCCCAGTCCTAGTCCCGTTCCCAGTGCCAGTCCCAGTCCTAGTCCCAGTCCCAGTCCAGGTACCGATCCCAGTGCCGGCCCCAGTCCCAGTCCAGGTACCGGTCCCAGCGCCGGCCCCAGTCCCAGTCCAGGTACCGGTCCCAGTGCCGGTCCCAGTCCCAGTCCTGGTCCCAGTCCTAGTCCCGTTCCCAGTGCCAGTCCCAGTCCTAGTCCCAGTCCCAGTCCAGGTACCGATCCCAGTGCCGGCCCCAGTCCCAGTCCAGGTACCGATCCCAGTGCCGGCCCCAGTCCCAGTCCAGGTACCGGTCCCAGTCCCAGTCCAGGTACCGGTCCCAGTCCAGGTACCGGTACTGGTCCCAGTCCCAGTCCCAGTCCTGGTCCCAGTCCTAGTCCCGGTCCCAGTCCAGGTACCAATCCCAGTACCGGTCCCGGTCCCAGTCCAGGTACCGGTACTGGTCCCAGTCCCAGTCCTGGTCCCAGTCCTAGTCCCGTTCCCAGTGCCAGTCCCAGTCCTAGTCCCAGTCCCAGTCCAGGTACCGATCCCAGTGCCGGCCCCAGTCCCAGTCCAGGTACCGGTCCCAGTGCCGGTCCCAGTCCCAGTCCTAGTCCCGGTCCCAGTCCAGGTACCAATCCCAGTACCGGTCCCGGTCCCAGTCCAGGTACCGGTACTGGTCCCAGTCCCAGTCCTGGTCCCAGTCCTAGTCCCGTTCCCAGTCCTAGTCCCGGTCCCAGTCCAGGTACCGGTACTGGTCCCAGTCCCAGTCCTGGTCCCAGTCCTAGTCCCGGTCCCAGTCCTAGTCCCGGTCCCAGTCCAGGTACCAATCCCAGTACCGGTCCCAGTCCAGGTACCGGTACTGGTCCCAGTCCCAGTCCTGGTCCCAGTCCTAGTCCCGTTCCCAGTGCCAGTCCCAGTCCTAGTCCCGTTCCCAGTGCCAGTCCCAGTCCTAGTCCCAGTCCCAGTCCAGGTACCGGTCCCAGTGCCGGCCCCAGTCCCAGTCCAGGTACCGGTCCCAGTCCCAGTCCCGGTCCAGGTACCGGTCCCAGTCCCAGTTCCGGCCCCGCCCTGGAGCGCCTTTCTCCCACTCCCATCAGGTCACGTCAAAATAAAAGCCTCCACCAGAAGAAACCAGTAAAACTCAGACGAAAAGGATCTGATATAAAATAGTCTGTTAATGGAAAGACGGATTTTCTGACTGGAGTTATGAACACAACACAAATTATTGGGAAGATATTTTCATTGATTAATGTGATCAATCGATGGAAATATTAACTAATAATATTCAGTAATTTCAGGATATTTTAACTTAATGCAAAATATTCCTAAAGTTATAATTCTGCAGTTTTTGTTTATCTGAGCAAAGAAAGTGAAATAAAATATTAACCAAAAGTTTAGTGACGCAGGAAAAATGATGTTTCCTCTTCATTAATGTGAATTAGTTCAGTTTACTTTTACCTTTCATGAGTTTCTATGAATAGAAACATTATTAGTTTCTGGCAGATTAACGGTATCATTCTGCTCTGAATGGAAGGATATCTGATATTTATTGATCTGATATTCAGAACCGGGTCTGAAGCCGTGTTACGCCTCCCTCTCTGCAGATTCTGTGAAATGAAAAGATACGAGTTAAAACGAGCAACCCGTCCGGAGGGTCTGCAGGGTTCTGCTGCTCCGACCAGCCTGAAGCAAAGCCAGCCTCCGGTACCGATGCGGGGAGACAGACCTCGTCCTCTCAGCGTCTCAGCCTGTCAATCATCAGCCGCCGCCGCCGCCCTGCGCGGGAGCAGATTGGCAAAGATGCAGCCAGTTAAACCAGTCATGCTGCTGAGCTGTCATGTGACCTGTTGCCAGGTAACCTGATTGGTTGTCAGATCCTCCTCCAGCTGTTTGCTGCTCCGGTTTCTGGGTTTTCCAGATGTGTTTCTGCCGTTAGTTTAACAATCGGCTCATAGTTTCATCATCTGCTGTGTTAATCTTCTGTTAGGATGCGTTTTTTTGGTTTTATTTTATGTTTTTAGACTGCGCCGTCTGTTGGCAGCAGATTGTAGTAGCTCTGACTTGCTATCTTTGTTTTTTTTAAAGTACAAAGTCTTCTCACATATATATTACCTCAAATGAGGTCTTTTTCCTGAGGATTTCATGCCGGTTTGGAGGGTGTGCTGCAAGGAAGATTTTTCTGCATATTTTTGCTCTTTCAAGGCTTATGATGAGTCTCCATGGCAACGAAAGACTTGTTTACAACCGGGATCAACTGATTAAACTCTCCCAAATCAGGATTATCAGCGACACAACACATCAAATCCCGATGGAGTTGAAAAGAAAGAGAAGAGGATGCAGAGCGGGAGTGAGGCAGAGGAGGAAGCGATGGAGATTTAAACCATTTCTCCCGACCGTCCTCATGGGTAATGTGAGATCACTAGCTAACAAAACGGACGAGCTTGAGATGCTAACAAGGTCTCAGAAAGAATACAGAGAGTGCAGTATTATGTGCTTCACCGAGACATGGCTGCATGAACACATCCCTGACTGTAATGTGTCTGTACCGGGCTTTAAAACGGTCCGTGCAGACCGCAGTAGACAACACAGCGGAAAGCTAAAGGGTGGTGGAATTGCAGTGCTGGTTAACCAGCGTTGGTGTCATCCTGGACATGTTACTGTCAAGGAGAAGATATGCACAAGGGACATGGAACTGTTAGCTGTGAGCTTCCGTCCATATTATTTACCCAGAGAGTTTACCTGTGTTATTCTGGTAGCGGTTTATATAATACCTGGTACCGCACCAGACACAGCCTGTGACGTCATCAGCTCCGTCGTTGCTCGGCTACAAACACAGCATCCGAACTCATTCATGGCGATCTCCGGAGACTTCAACAACGTCTCCCTCTCTGCAACTCTACCAACATTCCAGCAGTTTGTCAGCTGCTCCACCAGAGAAAATAAGATGTTGGACTTATTTTATGCAAATATCAATAATGGATACAGTTGTTCTGCCCTGCCTCCTTTAGGAAGATCTGACCATAATCTGGTTCTTCTCACCTCCACCTACAAGCCCGTCGTTCAGCAGCAACCAGTCATCACAAAGACTATCAAAATCTGGTCTGCTGAAGCTGAAGATGCTCTTAGAGGAGGCTTTGAGGCTACAGACTGGAACGTCCTCTGTGAACCTCATGGAGACGACATCAACACCATGACTGAGTGTGTGACAGATTACATAAACTTCTGTGTGGACAGCATCGTCCCAACAAGAACAGTGAGGTGCTTCCCCAATAACAAACCCTGGATCACCAGTGACCTGAAAAAGCTGCTGAACATCAAAAAGAAAGCCTTCAGGGATGGAGACAGGGAGTTATTGAGGGCAACACAAAAACAACTTAAAACCCAAACTAAGAAGTGCAAGGAGGACTACAGGAAGAAGTTAGAAAGTCAGCTCCAGCAGAATAACCTGAGGGATGTGTGGTCTGGAATGAAGAAGATCACCGGCTTCAAGTTAAAGGGGGACCAGCCTGATGGAGGTCTGGACAGAGCTAATGAGCTGAACATATTCTTCAACAGGTTCAGTTCACCCCCTACCTCCAGCCCAACAGACCACACACCCTCCATAAGCCCACTGCTTTCCTGTCACGCCTCCAATCTGTCACCCTGCAGCTCAGTCATGGACCAGAACACAGCTTCATCTCCCTCCACATCAGGACATCCTGAGACCTCCACCTTGTTTGTCTCCTGCAATCAGGTTAAGAAGCAACTTGAGAAACTGAACCAGAACAAGGCTGCAGGTCCAGATGGTGTCAGTCCCAGAGTTCTCAAGACCTGCTCAGAACAACTATGTCCGATTCTCCAGCACCTTTTCAACACCAGTCTGAGACAAAATAGAGTCCCGGTACTGTGGAAAACCTCCTGCCTTGTTCCAGTGCCTAAAAAAACACAACCAGCTGAACCAAGTGACTACAGACCAGTTGCCCTGACATCTCACATCATGAAAGTCCTGGAGAGACTCTTACTGGCTCACCTCAACAAGCAAGTAAACACCTTTCAGGACCCATTCCAGTTTGCATATCGTAATGGACTTGGGGTTGAAGATGCCATCATATACCTGCTCCAGAGAGCACACTCTCATCTGGACCATTCAGGCAGCACTCTGAGGGTCATGTTCTTTCATTTCTCAGTGCTTTTAATACCATTCAGCCTCCTTTGTTATGTGAGAAGCTCCATAAATTCCAGGTGGATACCTCCACAACCACCTGGATCTATGACTACCTCACAAACAGACCCCAGTTTGTGAGACTGAAAGGTTGTGTGTCTGAGATGGAGGTCAGCAGCACTGGTGCACCACAAGGAACTGTACTCTGGCCATTCCTCTTCACTCTGTACACCTCAGACTTCCAGTACAACTCTGAGTCCTGTCATCTGCAGAAATACTCTGATGACTCTGCAGTTGTGGGGTGTATCAGGGATGGACAAGAAGCAGAGTACAGAGAACTGGTCAGTCAGTTTGTTAAATGGTGCGGTGACAATCATCTCATATTAAATAGCAGCAAAACAAAAGAGATGATTGTTGACTTCAGGAGGAAGAAGAATAAACAAAGCACTGTTTCCATCCTGGGAGAGGAGGTGGAGGTGGTGGAGGAATACAAGTATCTTGGAGTTCAGCTGGACAACAAACTGGACTGGAAATGCAACACTGACTACATCTACAAGAAAGGTCAGAGCAGACTGTACTTCTTAAGGAAGCTGAGATGGTTTAACGTCTGCACCAAGATGTTGCATATCTTCTATAAGTCTGTTGTGGAGAGTGCAGTCAGCTTTGCAGCATCTGCTGGGGTAGTAGCATCAGAACCAGAGACTTGAAGAGAATCAACAAACTGATCCAGAAAGCTGCTTCTGTGCTTGGAGTAACTCTGGAGCCGCTGGAGCTGATTGTCCAAAGAAGAATGCTGCACAAGCTGATGAAGATGATGGAGGATTCTTCACACCCTCTCCACAACACAGTGAGGAAACAACAAAGTGTGTTCAGTGAGAGGCTTCTTCAGGTCCGATGTAAGACTGAAAGATACAGAAGATCATTCCTGCCAGCAGCCATCAGCCTCCGGAACAAGACCTCCTCTAGTTATTATTATTATATACTACAATATTTCCCTTTGGGGATTAATAAAGTATTTTTCATTTCAAGACCGTAGGACAGAACTGAACGTCCCAGATTCCTCATCGGATGAAGAGGACCTCCCCGTAAAACGCCAGCGCGACTAAAACCTGCATGACTTGGACGTTTCCCTTCACCTCCATGGTTCATTGGCCAGAAATGTCCGCATGATCCATAAAATGAAGAAAAAACACAAAATTTCTTCCTGTGTTGCATATTTCTGTTTTAACACAATCTGTGTTTCCATCTAATCCCCGTAACCTAAACATCGCAGGACAAACGTGGCAACAGCTGCTCTTAGAAAAACGCTCATGAGCAGGTTTTTCACTCCACGTAGAGGTTTATCACCAAACTGGAACGGAAACTCTTCTCTGGCATTTACATGGCATGGACCATCACCTTGGGGTCATGTGACAAGGTGGCGTAGCGTGTACGGACGGAGGGGAGGCAGAAAAAATATTATCATCCCAGAAAAAATATTATCATTTTAGAAGGAGTTGGAGGAAGGAGGGAGAGAATCCTCCACAGGAAGTGGAAACCCTGACGTTCGCCTGCAGATGGCAGCTGGAAAGTTTCTGCTTCCTCGTGAAGCTGCAGCAGCATCTGCAGCCCCCCCCCCCCCCACACACACACACACACACACCCCAACCATGGAGGTAAAAGAGCAACAACATGCTGCAGTCCATCATCTCATCGTCTCTGTCCTGCCGCTGATGCAGGGAGGCGTCACTAAATGGTCCGGCCAAACTGTGGACATCACAGCTGTCAGAAGGCATCACACACCTCCGCCTCCCTCGCTCGGGGCGGGGGTGGTGGGGGCTGAAGCCACCCTGCCCGGGACAGCCTTCACCTCGTCCTCCCGTCTCCGTGTTTGTCTCTCCGGGGCAGCGTGTCATCTCTGTTTACATCCGTCCAACCAGCGGAGCCGGAGACGTGCTAAACAGACATGTCTGCTAATCTAGATCCAGCTGTGAGTGTGAGGAGGCTGCCGTCGCGTCATGGTCTGCACGCTGCAGGGCTTTTTTTCCCGCCGGCATCACATTGATTTTCACAAAACGCACATAAACAGGTCACTTCTCCTTTTCCTGCCACTGGTCCACGAAGACGAAATTTCAGAGCGTAATTAGATTACATCTGTGGAGGTGCAGACAAGTCCAACATCGCTGCCACAAATGCTTAATGTGGGACCAAACATCCTTGTTTTTCTCTTCTGGGCACAAGTCGAGAGTTTAACGGATGTTAAAGTGACATTTCCGGTGGTCCTGCGTCTCTCCTGCTTGTTTCTGAACCTTTACAGAACGAGTTTCATCTTTCAATGGGTTTCCTTAACCCTAACCCAGCACCAGGAGAATGGGTTTCCTTAACCCTAACCCAGCACCAGGAGAAGGGGTTTCCTTAACCCTAACCCAGCACCAGGAGAAAGGGTTTCCTTAACCCTAACCCAGCACCAGGAGAAGAGGTTTTCTTAACCCTAACCCAGCACCAGGAGAAAGGGTTTCCTTAACCCTAACCCAGCACCAGGAGAAGAGGTTTCCTTAACCCTAACCCAGCACCAGGAGAAGAGGTTTCCTTAACCCTAACCCAGCACCAGGAGAAAGGGTTTCCTTAACCCTAACCCAGCACCAGGAGAAGAGGTTTCCTTAACCCTAACCCAGCACCAGGAGAAAGGGTTTCCTTAACCCTAACCCAGCACCAGGAGAAAGGGTTTCCTTAACCCTAACCCAGCACCAGGAGAAAGGGTTTCCTTAACCCTAACCCAGCACCAGGAGAATGGGTTTCCTTAACCCTAACCCAGCACCAGGAGAAGAGGTTTCCTTAACCCTAACCCAGCACCAGGAGAAGAGGTTTCCTTAACCCTAACCCAGCACCAGGAGAATGGGTTTCCTTAACCCTAACCCAGCACCAGGAGAAGAGGTTTCCTTAACCCTAACCCAGCACCAGGAGAAAGGGTTTCCTTAACCCTAACCCAGCACCAGGAGAAGGGGTTTCCTTAACCCTAACCCAGCACCAGGAGAAGAGGTTTCCTTAACCCTAACCCAGCACCAGGAGAAGGGGTTTCCTTAACCCTAACCCAGCACCAGGAGAAAGGGTTTCCTTAACCCTAACCCAGCACCAGGAGAAGGGGTTTCCTTAACCCTAACCCAGCACCAGGAGAAGAGGTTTCCTTAACCCTAACCCAGCACCAGGAGAAGAGGTTTCCTTAACCCTAACCCAGCACCAGGAGAAAGGGTTTCCTTAACCCTAACCCAGCACCAGGAGAATGGGTTTCCTTAACCCTAACCCAGCACCAGGAGAAAGGGTTTCCTTAACCCTAACCCAGCACCAGGAGAAGGGGTTTCCTTAACCCTAACCCAGCACCAGGAGAATGGGTTTCCTTAACCCTAACCCAGCACCAGGAGAAGAGGTTTCCTTAACCCTAACCCAGCACCAGGAGAAGAGGTTTCCTTAACCCTAACCCAGCACCAGGAGAAGAGGTTTCCTTAACCCTAACCCAGCACCAGGAGAAGAGGTTTCCTTAACCCTAACCCAGCACCAGGAGAAGGGGTTTCCTTAACCCTAACCCAGCACCAGGAGAAGGGGTTTCCTTAACCCTAACCCAGCACCAGGAGAAGAGGTTTCCTTAACCCTAACCCAGCACCAGGAGAAAGGGTTTCCTTAACCCTAACCCAGCACCAGGAGAAGGGGTTTCCTTAACCCTAACCCAGCACCAGGAGAAGAGGTTTCCTTAACCCTAACCCAGCACCAGGAGAAGGGGTTTCCTTAACCCTAACCCAGCACCAGGAGAATGGGTTTCCTTAACCCTAACCCAGCACCAGGAGAAGGGGTTTCCTTAACCCTAACCCAGCACCAGGAGAAGGGGTTTCCTTAACCCTAACCCAGCACCAGGAGAAGGGGTTTCCTTAACCCTAACCCAGCACCAGGAGAAGGGGTTTCCTTAACCCTAACCCAGCACCAGGAGAAGGGGTTTCCTTAACCCTAACCCAGCACCAGGAGAAGGGGTTTCCTTAACCCTAACCCAGCACCAGGAGAAGGGGTTTCCTTAACCCTAACCCAGCACCAGGAGAAGGGGTTTCCTTAACCCTAACCCAGCACCAGGAGAAGGGGTTTCCTTAACCCTAACCCAGCACCAGGAGAAGAGGTTTCCTTAACCCTAACCCAGCACCAGGAGAAGGGGTTTCCTTAACCCTAACCCAGCACCAGGAGAAGAGGTTTCCTTAACCCTAACCCAGCACCAGGAGAAAGGGTTTCCTTAACCCTAACCCAGCACCAGGAGAAAGGGTTTCCTTAACCCTAACCCAGCACCAGGAGAAGAGGTTTCCTTAACCCTAACCCAGCACCAGGAGAAGAGGTTTCCTTAACCCTAACCCAGCACCAGGAGAAGGGGTTTCCTTAACCCTAACCCAGCACCAGGAGAAAGGGTTTCCTTAACCCTAACCCAGCACCAGGAGAAAGGGTTTCCTTAACCCTAACCCAGCACCAGGAGAAGAGGTTTCCTTAACCCTAACCCAGCACCAGGAGAAGGGGTTTCCTTAACCCTAACCCAGCACCAGGAGAAGAGGTTTCCTTAACCCTAACCCAGCACCAGGAGAAAGGGTTTCCTTAACCCTAACCCAGCACCAGGAGAAGGGGTTTCCTTAACCCTAACCCAGCACCAGGAGAAGAGGTTTCCTTAACCCTAACCCAGCACCAGGAGAAGGGGTTTCCTTAACCCTAACCCAGCACCAGGAGAAGAGGTTTCCTTAACCCTAACCCAGCACCAGGAGAAAGGGTTTCCTTAACCCTAACCCAGCACCAGGAGAAGGGGTTTCCTTAACCCTAACCCAGCACCAGGAGAAGGGGTTTCCTTAACCCTAACCCAGCACCAGGAGAAAGGGTTTCCTTAACCCTAACCCAGCACCAGGAGAAAGGGTTTCCTTAACCCTAACCCAGCACCAGGAGAAGGGGTTTCCTTAACCCTAACCCAGCACCAGGAGAAAGGGTTTCCTTAACCCTAACCCAGCACCAGGAGAAAGGGTTTCCTTAACCCTAACCCAGCACCAGGAGAAGAGGTTTCCTTAACCCTAACCCAGCACCAGGAGAAGAGGTTTCCTTAACCCTAACCCAGCACCAGGAGAAGAGGTTTCCTTAACCCTAACCCAGCACCAGGAGAAGAGGTTTCCTTAACCCTAACCCAGCACCAGGAGAAGGGGTTTCCTTAACCCTAACCCAGCACCAGGAGAAGAGGTTTCCTTAACCCTAACCCAGCACCAGGAGAAGAGGTTTCCTTAACCCTAACCCAGCACCAGGAGAAAGGGTTTCCTTAACCCTAACCCAGCACCAGGAGAAGAGGTTTCCTTAACCCTAACCCAGCACCAGGAGAAGAGGTTTCCTTAACCCTAACCCAGCACCAGGAGAATGGGTTTCCTTAACCCTAACCCAGCACCAGGAGAAGAGGTTTCCTTAACCCTAACCCAGCACCAGGAGAAGAGGTTTCCTTAACCCTAACCCAGCACCAGGAGAAGAGGTTTCCTTAACCCTAACCCAGCACCAGGAGAAGGGGTTTCCTTAACCCTAACCCAGCACCAGGAGAAGAGGTTTCTGCAGCAGGAGAAATCCCGACAGGGACCCCATGTTGGAGTTCTTCAGTCCTTCATGGCTGCAGATGTTGTTCATGAAACTGATCACATATGATCAGTTTCAGTCTGGAAAATCACCAACGTTAGACCTTCTCGATATTATTTTTTTATTAAAATCGACTAGCGACAAATCTAGCAGCTTTTACTGGAGTTATTAGAGACTTTTCTGGTGTTTTGGCGACTGACTTGAAGGCACATATTGTTCTGCAGTTACTGTAAGGAAGGAGCAGCGGGAGCCTCTCCCGTCCTAAAGCACTCCCAGGCGGCCAGTCTCAGTCGGCTCCGGCTGCAGGTCCATGTAGAATAACTGCAGTAGGTTGTGGAAGTTCACCTAAACATAGTTTATACCATTGTCAGTGACAACTGGCTGCATTATTTTCCTATACATAGTTCGGCCAGTTAAACACTGTAATATCCCTCCGTTACGGGGCGTTACCATAGCAACGCGTTAACCAGCTGGTTCAGATCAGCCGTTTTT
>NC_136631.1:4048531-4188531 GCF_933228915.1 Telmatherina bonti | reverse complement strand
AGATGGTGGGGGAGGAAGCCGGTCAGATCTGGCAGGCCCAAACGTGTTGTGAGGGTCTGCTGGGAACGTCTGGCTGAGTCCCCCGTCAGAGCGAGCTTCAACTCCCACCTTCAGCAGAGCTTCGAACATGTCCCGGGTGAGGCGGGGGACATTGAGTCAGAATGGGCTGTGTTCCATTGTGAGGAGATTCTGGTCCACCATCCGGCGTCTCAGGAGGGGGAAGCAGTGCTCCATCAACACTGTGTACAGTGGAGGTGGGGAGCTGCTGACCTCAACTCGGGACGCTGTGGGTCGGTGGAGGGAATACTTTGAAGACCTCCTCAATCCTACCAACACGGCTTCCCATGAGGAAGCAGAGCTGGTGGACTCAGGGGTGGACTCTCCTATCTCTGGGGCTGAAGTCGCTGAGGTGGTTAAAAAGCTCCTTGGCGGCAAGGCCCCGGGGGTGGATGAGATCCGCCCGGAGTTCCTTAAGGCTCTGGATGCTGTGGGGCTGTCAGGGGAATCACACTCCTCAGCCTCCCTGGTAAGGTCTATTCAGGGGTCCTGGAGAGGAGGGTCCGCCGGATAGTCGAATCCCGGATTGAGGAGGAGCAGTGGGGTTTTCGTCCTGGTCGCGGAACAGTGGACCAGCTCTATACCCTCTTTGGGGTCCTGGAGGGGGCATGGGAGTTTGCCCAACCAGTCTACATGTGCTTTGTGGACCTGGAGAGAGACAGATGAATCAGTGCGGACTCTGCGCCGGTCTGTCGTGGTGAAGAAGGAGCTGAGCCAGAAGGTGAAGCTCTCAATTTACCAGTCGATCTACGTTCCTACCCTCACCTATGGTCATGAGCTGTGGGTCGTGACCGAAAGAAGGAGATCTCGTATACAGGCGGCTGAAATGAGTTTCCTCCGCAGGGTGGCCGGGCTCTCCCTTAGAGATAGGGTGAGGAGCTCGGTCATCCGGGAGGAGATCAGAGTAGAGCCGCTGCTCCTCCACATCGAGAGGAACCAGTTGAGGATGGATGGTATAAACTGGCTCCATATCCACAAGCTTTGAGTGAGATTGTCTTCCTTAATAAAAAATATTGTATTTTAAGTAATAATAATGATTATAATCATATTATTATTAAGAAGAATAATAATACGAACAATAACAATAATGATGATGATGAATTTCTACATTTTTGTTGCTAGTGCATAAAAAGCAAATAATAGTAAGAAATAATTAAAAAATGTGATAAAAAATAAAATTCTCTTCGCTGTGGGGTGTGGCGGCGGTGGAAGTGTTGTGGGAGGGGCTTCACTGCTGGGAGTTTAGTTCTGATGCAACAGCCTGATAATCGGTGACGTTTCATCCACTGTCACCTGTTCCAGTGGGATTTCTGGAGCTCAGGTCACCTGACCACATGAAAGCCAACATTTACTGCACGTTTGCTTTCATTGCATTGAGCAGCAGCGTCCTGCAGCGATGGCGTCTCTGCGGGGTAAAAATGCCACAGTTCAGAGGTCGCTGCATTCGGTCGTGTCTGGAAGCGCGGTCTCCTGGTGCACGCAGCGTTTCATCTCTGCCAGCAGCTGCTGCTTCATGTCTGAGCTGCTTTCAGACACCAACAACAAAGAACGTCGACAAGCCACACACACACACACACACACACACCTGTTCGCCAGGTTAGGTTGGGAATAGGTTCGGGCTCTGGAGGTGGGAGGAAGACTCGGGTCCTTCACGGATAGAAGCCTGCTGGTACCGCGGGAGGACGCCTCAGCCAATGGCGGCGGAGCAGAGACACCGCACTTCCTGCGTCGGCCGTCCCAGAGGACGAGGCGTCTCAGTGGGTAAAAGCTCGCTTCCTCCTCCACGTTTCCCCGCAGTGGGCGGGAGGCCTCTGCGGTCTGAAAGCAGGATAAAACGGTGGATGGCGTTGGCCGGGTTGTCAGCGAGTGGCGTCCTCGGGGGAGGTCAGGAGTCGGCGATTCATACGAGACAAGCTGGTGATGCAGTGCAACCGAAAATGGAAAGCAGATGTTCGTTAATTAGAGGAAATGTGACTGACAAGACTTTAGCGTCGAGGTACACGAGCTCAGCCGCCATCCAGCAGCTGTTGTTCCGCCGTTTCATTGTCGGGCTCGTCGACGAGTCGCAGCTTCCCCGCCGAGCCGGGCCCGCGCGCCCAGCACCCACAATTATCACAACAGAATTAAGCCTGATTGGATCCTGCTCGTTCGCCGGGATATTTCTGTCTGCCTTTGTGGGAATGAATATTCACATCACCTCCAGGATTTCTCCTGACACGCCGTCTTCCTGCCTCTCCGCCGCCTCCATCCACAGCCCGCAGGAAGTCACACCCCCCCCGGCTCATACACGCCACAGCCCCCCCCCACCCCCCGACTGACACACGCCAAGCTTCGCTCTGAGAAAGGCGCCGGCGTGAAGAACCGAGGCGTTTTGCTGAGATGAGGCCACCTGAGTGGATCTCCAACCATGTGACCTGAAACTCTGCAGGTCCGTCAGCAGACGGAGGATTTCACTGGCTTCCAGTGTGTCTGTGACACACACACACACACACACCTGCGGTCAGCAGCGTAATCCTGTGAAGCTGATGAATGGAGAGACATTAGACCTGTTCAAACAACAGATGTTAATTCACTTCATGTGAATTATCCCATCGTTTGCGTCAGACGCCACAATATGGATGATGCAGATTATCTCGGATTCGCTGGCAAAGCCGACCGTCCTCCAGGACTTCAGGTGACGGCGCTCTGTGACGGCGCTCGGTGCACCTTCATTCATGCTGATCATGTGACCTCTGATGTAGTTTGTGTATTGATCATCTGATCATCTGATCGGCTGTGTTTTCCTCTTTAATGCAGCAGCAACTGGACTCATCAGAACCAAGTTCAGCTGAATCTTACTGGTCGGGCGTTCAGATTTTCCCCTCAGAATGATTGCTGTTGGTTCCGGCTGGTTTCAGGAAGCAGAACCAGATCCCAGTCTGGTTTCAGGGAGCAGAACCAGATCCCAGTCTGGTTTCAGGGAGCAGAACCAGATCCCAGTCTGGTTTCAGGGAGCAGAACCAGATCCCAGTCTGGTTTCAGGAAGCAGAACCAGATCCCAGTCTGGTTTCAGGGAGCAGAACCAGATCCCAGTCTGGTTTCAGGGAGCAGAACCAGATCCCAGTCTGGTTTCAGGGAGCAGAACCAGATCCCAGTCTGGTTTCAGGGAGCAGAACCAGATCCCAGTCTGGTTCCAGGAAGCAGAACCAGATCCCAGTCTGGTTCCAGGAAGCAGAACCAGATCCCAGTCTGGTTTCAGGAGGTAGAACCAGATCCCAGTCTGGTTTCAGGGAGCAGAACCAGATCCCAGTCTGGTTCCAGGAAGCAGAACCAGATCCCAGTCTGGTTTCAGGAGGTAGAACCAGATCCCAGTCTGGTTTCAGGGAGCAGAACCAGATCCCAGTCTGGTTTCAGGGAGCAGAACCAGATCCCAGTCTGGTTTCAGGAGGTAGAACCACATCCCAGTCTGGTTTCAGGAGGTAGAACCAGATCCCAGTCTGGTTTCATCAAGGAGAACCAGATCCCAGTCTGGTTTCATCAAGGAGAACCAGATCCCAGTCTGGTTTCAGGAGGTAGAACCAGATCCCAGTCTGGTTTCAGGGAGCAGAACCAGATCCCAGTCTGGTTTCAGGAAGCAGAACCAGATCCCAGTCTGGTTTCAGGAAGCAGAACCAGATCCCAGTCTGGTTTTAAGAGGTAGAACCAGATCCCAGTCTGGTTTTAAGAGGTAGAACCAGATCCCAGTCTGGTTTCAGGAGGTAGAACCAGATCCCAGTCTGGTTTCATGAAGCAGAACCAGATCCCAGTCTGGTTTCAGGAAGCAGAACCAGATCCCAGTCTGGTTTCAGGAGGTAGAACCAGATCCCAGTCTGGTTTCAGGAAGTAGAACCAGATCCCAGTCTGGTTTCAGGAAGCAGAACCAGATCCCAGTCTGGTTTCAGGAGGTAGAACCAGATCCCAGTCTGGTTTCATGAGGCAGAACCAGATCCCAGTCTGGTTTCAGGAAGCAGAACCAGATCCCAGTCTGGTTTCAGGAAGCAGAACCAGATCCCAGTCTGGTTTCAGGAGGTAGAACCAGATCCCAGTCTGGTTTTAAGAGGTAGAACCAGATCCCAGTCTGGTTTCAGGAGGTAGAACCAGATCCCAGTCTGGTTTCATGAGGCAGAACCAGATCCCAGTCTGGTTTCAGGAAGCAGAACCAGATCCCAGTCTGGTTTCAGGAAGCAGAACCAGATCCCAGTCTGGTTTCAGGAAGCAGAACCAGATCCCAGTCTGGTTCCAGGAAGCAGAACCAGATCCCAGTCTGGTTTCAGGAGGTAGAACCAGATCCCAGTCTGGTTTCAGGAAGCAGAACCAGATCCCAGTCTGGTTTCAGGAAGCAGAACCAGATCCCAGTCTGGTTTCAGGAAGCAGAACCAGATCCCAGTCTGGTTTCAGGAAGCAGAACCAGATCCCAGTCTGGTTCCAGAAAGCAGAACCAGATCCCAGTCTGATTCCAGGAAGCAGAACCAGATCCCAGTCTGGTTTCAGGAGGTAGAACCAGATCCCAGTCTGGTTTCAGGGAGCAGAACCAGATCCCAGTCTGGTTTCAGGGAGCAGAACCAGATCCCAGTCTGGTTTTAAGAGGTAGAACCAGATCCCAGTCTGGTTTCAGGAAGCAGAACCAGATCCCAGTCTGGTTTCAGGAAGCAGAACCAGATCCCAGTCTGGTTTCAGGAAGCAGAACCAGATCCCAGTCTGGTTCCAGAAAGCAGAACCAGATCCCAGTCTGGTTTCAGGAGGTAGAACCAGAACCCAGTCTGGTTTTAAGAGGTAGAACCAGACCCCAGTCTGGTTTTAAGAGGTAGAACCAGATCCCAGTCTGGTTTCAGGAGGTAGAACCAGATCCCAGTCTGGTTTCATCAAGGAGAACCAGATCCCAGTCTGGTTTCAGGAGGCAGAACCAGATCCCAGTCTGGTTTTAAGAGGTAGAACCAGATCCCAGTCTGGTTTCAGAAAGCAGAACCAGATCCCAGTCTGGTTTCAGGAGGTAGAACCAGATCCCAATCTGGTTTCAGGAAGCAGAACCAGATCCCAGTCTGTTTTCAGGAAGCAGAACCAGATCCCAGTCTGGTTTCAGGAAGCAGAACCAGATCCCAGTCTGGTTTCAGGAGGTAAAACCAGATCCCAGTCTGGTTTCATGAGGCAGAACCAGATCCCAGTCTGGTTTCAGGAGTCAGAACCAGATCCCAGTCTGGTTTCATGAGGCAGAACCAGATCCCAGTCTGGTTTCAGGAGTCAGAACCAGATCCCAGTCTGGTTCCAGGAGTCAGAACCAGATCCCAGTCTGGTTCCAGAAAGCAGAACCAGATCCCAGTCTGGTTTCAGGAGGTAGAACCAGATCCCAGTCTGGTTTCAGGAAGCAGAACCAGATCCCAGTCTGGTTTCAGGAAGCAGAACCAGATCCCAGTCTGGTTTCAGGAGGTAGAACCAGATCCCAGTCTGGTTTCATCAAGGAGAACCAGATCCCAGTCTGGTTTCAGGAGGCAGAACCAGATCCCAGTCTGGTTCCAGGAAGCAGAACCAGATCCCAGTCTGGTTTCATGAGGTAGAACCAGATCCCAGTCTGGTTTCAGGGAGCAGAACCAGATCCCAGTCTGGTTTCAGGAGGTAGAACCAGATCCCAGTCTGGTTTCAGGAGGCAGAACCAGATCCCAGTCTGGTTTCAGGAAGCAGAACCAGATCCCAGTCTGGTTCCAGGAAGCAGAACCAGATCCCAGTCTGGTTTCATGAGGTAGAACCAGATCCCAGTCTGGTTTCAGGGAGCAGAACCAGATCCCAGTCTGGTTTCAGGAAGCAGAACCAGATCCCAGTCTGGTTCCAGGAAGCAGAACCAGATCCCAGTCTGGTTTCATGAGGTAGAACCAGATCCCAGTCTGGTTTCAGGGAGTCAGAACCAGATCCCAGTCTGGTTTCATGAGGCAGAACCAGATCCCAGTCTGGTTTCAGGAGTCAGAACCAGATCCCAGTCTGGTTCCAGGAAGCAGAACCAGATCCCAGTCTGGTTTCAGGAAGCAGAACCAGATCCCAGTCTGGTTCCAGGAAGCAGAACCAGATCCCAGTCTGGTTTCATGAGGTAGAACCAGATCCCAGTCTGGTTTCAGGGAGCAGAACCAGATCCCAGTCTGGTTTCAGGAAGCAGAACCAGATCCCAGTCTGGTTCCAGGAAGCAGAACCAGATCCCAGTCTGGTTCCAGGAAGCAGAACCAGATCCCAGTCTGGTTTCATGAGGTAGAACCAGATCCCAGTCTGGTTTCAGGGAGTCAGAACCAGATCCCAGTCTGGTTTCATGAGGCAGAACCAGATCCCAGTCTGGTTTCAGGAGTCAGAACCAGATCCCAGTCTGGTTCCAGGAAGCAGAACCAGATCCCAGTCTGGTTTCAGGAGGTAGAACCAGATCCCAGTCTGGTTTCAGGAAGCAGAACCAGATCCCAGTCTGGTTTCAGGAAGCAGAACCAGATCCCAGTCTGGTTTCAGGAGGTAGAACCAGATCCCAGTCTGGTTTCATGAGGCAGAACCAGATCCCAGTCTGGTTTCATGAGGCAGAACCAGATCCCAGTCTGGTTCCAGGAAGCAGAACCAGATCCCAGTCTGGTTTCATGAGGTAGAACCAGATCCCAGTCTGGTTTCATGAGGCAGAACCAGATCCCAGTCTGGTTTCAGGAAGCAGAACCAGATCCCAGTCTGGTTCCAGGAAGCAGAACCAGATCCCAGTCTGGTTTCATGAGGTAGAACCAGATCCCAGTCTGGTTTCAGGAAGCAGAACCAGATCCCAGTCTGGTTCCAGGAAGCAGAACCAGATCCCAGTCTGGTTTCATGAGGTAGAACCAGATCCCAGTCTGGTTTCAGGGAGTCAGAACCAGATCCCAGTCTGGTTTCATGAGGCAGAACCAGATCCCAGTCTGGTTTCAGGAGTCAGAACCAGATCCCAGTCTGGTTCCAGGAAGCAGAACCAGATCCCAGTCTGGTTTCAGGAGGTAGAACCAGATCCCAGTCTGGTTTCAGGAAGCAGAACCAGATCCCAGTCTGGTTTCAGGAAGCAGAACCAGATCCCAGTCTGGTTTCAGGAGGTAGAACCAGATCCCAGTCTGGTTTCATGAGGCAGAACCAGATCCCAGTCTGGTTTCATGAGGCAGAACCAGATCCCAGTCTGGTTCCAGGAAGCAGAACCAGATCCCAGTCTGGTTTCATGAGGTAGAACCAGATCCCAGTCTGGTTTCAGGGAGCAGAACCAGATCCCAGTCTGGTTTCATGAGGTAGAACCAGATCCCAGTCTGGTTTCATGAGGCAGAACCAGATCCCAGTCTGGTTTCAGGAAGCAGAACCAGATCCCAGTCTGGTTCCAGGAAGCAGAACCAGATCCCAGTCTGGTTTCATGAGGTAGAACCAGATCCCAGTCTGGTTTCAGGGAGCAGAACCAGATCCCAGTCTGGTTTCAGGAAGCAGAACCAGATCCCAGTCTGGTTTCAGGAGGTAGAACCAGATCCCAGTCTGGTTTCAGGAGGTAGAACCAGATCCCAGTCTGGTTTCAGGAAGCAGAACCAGATCCCAGTCTGTTTTCAGGAAGCAGAACCAGATCCCAGTCTGGTTCCAGGAAGCAGAACCAGATCCCAGTCTGTTTTCAGGAAGCAGAACCAGATCCCAGTCTGGTTTCATGAGGCAGAACCAGATCCCAGTCTGGTTTCATGAGGCAGAACCAGATCCCAGTCTGGTTTCAGGAAGCAGAACCAGATCCCGGTCTGGTTCCAGGAAGCAGAACCAGATCCCAGTCTGGTTTCAGGAGGTAGAACCAGATCCCAGTCTGGTTTCAGGAAGCAGAACCAGATCCCAGTCTGGTTTCAGGAAGCAGAACCAGATCCCAGTCTGTTTTTAAGAGGTAGAACCAGATCCCAGTCTGGTTTCATGAAGCAGAACCAGATCCCAGTCTGGTTTCAGGAGGTAGAACCAGATCCCAGTCTGGTTTCAGGAAGCAGAACCAGATCCCAGTCTGGTTCCAGGAAGCAGAACCAGATCCCAGTCTGGTTTCAGGAGGTAGAACCAGATCCCAGTCTGGTTTCAGGAAGCAGAACCAGATCCCAGTCTGGTTTCAGGAAGCAGAACCAGATCCCAGTCTGTTTTTAAGAGGTAGAACCAGACCCCAGTCTGGTTTCAGGAGGTAGAACCAGATCCCAGTCTGGTTTCAGGAGTCAGAACCAGATCCCAGTCTGGTTTCTGGAGGCAGAACCAGATCCCAGTCTGGTTTCATCAAGGAGAACCAGATCCCAGTCTGGTTTCATCAAGGAGAACCAGATCCCAGTCTGGTTTCAGGAGGTAGAACCAGATCCCAGTCTGGTTTCAGGAGGTAGAACCAGATCCCAGTCTGGTTTCAGGAGGTAGAACCAGATCCCAGTCTGGTTTCAGGAGGCAGAACCAGATCCCAGTCTGGTTTCAGGAGGCAGAACCAGATCCCAGTCTGGTTTCAGGAAGCAGAACCAGATCCCAGTCTGGTTTCAGGAAGCAGAACCAGATCCCAGTCTGGTTTTTAAGAGGTAGAACCAGATCCCAGTCTGGTTTCAGGAAGCAGAACCAGATCCCAGTCTGGTTTCAGGAAGCAGAACCAGATCCCAGTCTGGTTTTTAAGAGGTAGAACCAGATCCCAGTCTGGTTTTGGGACCTCCTCTCCAGCTCCTTCCTGATGGATATTCACGCGCCTCGTCTGATTAATCAGAACTTCTGTAGCTTCGCCTGTGAGGAGTGGAGCCTGCTTCCTGTCGGTTCTTCCTCGTCCTGCCGTGGTTCTAACCTGGAAGGTTTTTATAAACGGCTCAGTCTCTTATTAACGTCTCGTGTCGACGTTTCCAGCCTGAAAGTGCAAACTGCATTCAGGTGTTTAAAGCAGCAGAAAGGTGGTGCATGGAGGAAAAAGCTCGTCTCGGTCGTATGAACACATCTTCATCTCTTACAGAGGAAAAACCAACGTAAGCTTTGCTTCTGCTGATGTCTGATTAATCCTGTTCTTTCACACCATCAGTCTGTTCTCCGGTCCGATCATGTGACTGCTGCAGCTTCTGTTTGGGTCAAACCCGACCGGGTCTCCTGCACTCGGAGCAGAACCTTCCGGACCCCCGGTCTCGGTGAAATCACACCTCTGCAGCTGTGGGGAATGAAAACTTGGCAGGAGTTATTTTTATTCTCCTTACAAACCAAAGCAAAGCAAGAACACCCCCTCCAACCGCTGCAGCGAGAGGCGTCCCCAGAGGCCCCAACCCCGGCAGAAAACAGAGGAATATTTCAGAAAGACGCTGCCGCGTTGAGAATAACTCAGGAATTTGAAAGCAAGTCGGACTCCAAAGGTAAAGTATTGCAGAAGCAGCCACTGAGATGCTGTAATTAGGTCAGGTAAGTTTAACCGTGGAGCCTTCGTCTCTTTTCTCGGAATGTTCCTCACCAGACAGTCTGTAGTCACATTCAGGTTCAGAGCCACAATTAACCCTTTAAACACTTCATATTCCTACTTTTACAGTTTCACTTTCCTTCAAAATAAAATCCTCAACAAAGAAAGTTCCTGTTTCCAACAGAAGACACGGATGCTGATCTGACCCACTTCCTGTTTCTGACGACAGTTTCACCGCGTCGACATGTTGTTTGGCTTGATCTACCTGCTCCTATTCACACTGAACCACACGTCTCCGCTATGCAGATGACTCTCCGCTCTACATTACCGTCTCATCGGGGGACTCTGGTCCCAGACAGAACTTTGTGTTTCTGACAAATGTTTCTTCACCAAACAAAGAGAAATCTGAAACCATTGTTTCTGGAATCAAAGATCCCATGTGGTTATGAGTCCAGACTGAAACTACTTCATGTAACTGCAGACGTACTCAACCAAAGATGGCATGTTGAGATCCCCAAGGCTTCACTTTGTCCACCATCCTCATGCACCGACTGACTCAGATCATTAAAACAAAACAAATATCTGATTAGATTTATGCAGATGACACTCGGCTCTACGTTACTGTCTCATGGGGGACTCTGGTACCGGGCAACGCAGGGAAAGAGTCGTACTTAGTGGAATATTAAAGCTAGTTTAAAGTATTTTCCTGCTTTAAAGAACTTTTCCTGTTTTCATCAACATGCATTAAATGCAAACTGTTTTTATTTTGCCTTCAGCAACATCTTCAAGCTGTGATCAGGCTGCGGCTGATGGATTCAGCCTTTCTGAGCGTCCAAAGACGTGGTCTGTCCCCGTTCGGGCTAACTGCAGCATGAGGCATGTGCTGCTCCTCGTTATCCTGGATGTAATGGGATCAGACCACGGGGCAGCTGGACAGACGTCTCACGACTCTCCGTCCACGCCTCGGACGCCTCTTTAGCCCCCAGAGAGCCATGTGAGGTGTCAGTTTGCCGCTGGTCAGAGGAGTCGTCTGCAGGAGGAGCGGTGAGGAGGGGGGTCCTCCCATGCAAGCAGCTGGACACAGCATGAGGATCAACGCCGCATGGTGTGGAAGTGTGACACTGTTCGTGTCTCTGCGTGACCCCGACCACCTCCAGTGAAACCCCCATCGCCGCCTCCAGACAGGCCTGCCTGTAATGGGACTAATTGGGCCGGCCGGTGCAGAGGGATGGCGACGTGTCCTCCATCTCCCAGTCAGCTTCCACCAAATATGCTAAGAAAACGCAGCAGTTTAATTAGCCTGACGGATGAGGACAGCTCGTTTACGGTAATGGCGTCGAACCGCAGCCTCGCCCAGCGCCTGTGTGGATGCTGATGTTATCTCTCCTGACCACAACGCTGACTGACCTTAATTGCAGTAATTAAGCTTTTAGCCATACTGTCCGACTCCCCGGCTGGACCGCAGCCATCCGTCACCTCATCCTGCGTCCTCCAATCACAGAGCTGCTCTCCGTAACGTCCGCAGGGCCAAGATGACAGGAAGCCATGAGTAAAAATCAGAGCGGCAGACTCCAGCGTCCACACAGAGCCCATCAGGTCAGGAGTCATGGTGGAAACATGGAGTCACAACGGGGTCCAGAGGGAAACATGGAGTCACGACGGGTTTCAGAGGCTGGACACCATGGTTTCACAGCCAACCAATCAGCTGCTGCTAAAACTGGAAGCGTCCTAAGTAAAAGGTTGAAATGTCGACACTAAGAGATAATCCCCAAACCACAAGACTAACTTCTCAACCATTTACCCAAACCGGAATGTTCTTCTGAAGCTGCAGAGATGTTCCTGTATTATCCACTGTTTGGTTCTAGGCATGTGTAGATAAAACGATGGGCGGAGCCTCTGTGATGTCACCTGGAGGTGACTCAGGCTGAAACCATCATTTTACATAATTTTGGCCTCATAGTCTACTGCATGTCTGCATTAGGGACGAGCACATCGACTCTGGAGTCGATACTTCCATATCTGTCAGGTTTTTTACTTTAAAGCTGTGGTAGGTGATGTTGGGGAGCTAGCAAGATCTGAAAGTAGCGCCCTGTCTTGGCTCCTCCCCTATCGTGGCTCCTCCCCTTCTGGTTCTGCTCCTTGCGTGATCCGAGACTTTTTTATTCGCAGCTTTTTCCACCAACGATTTTCTCTTTCTCGGCTGTTTAGCAGGAGGAGGCAAATAAACCGAGCCGGGTCGGGAAATCCTTCCTGCATTTTCTCAGCCATGTTTGCCTTCCGAGTTTCTTCTTCACTACTAATTTTCATCCTAACACGCTGTTTATATGCAGGGTGTGGCTATCAGGTATGTTCTGCTGGAGGGGGAGGAGGGGAGCCGGGAGAAGAAGCTACGAAATATAAGAAATGAACAACTCCATTTGGGTCGGAACGTTTGGATTGGTCAGAGTTTTTACCAGTTTTAGTTTTATTGACAAAATATTTTCGACTTCGTCAATGACTTTTTTCTGACAAAAACAAAATGATAACTTCATAAACTCCAGCGCGCATGCATATAAACTATAACGAAATATACTGATAGTTTCAGCATCGAATAAAAACTAGACAAAAAATACTGGAAAACAACGACATCCAATCAAAACATGGACTAATGTGTGTAAAGGTGGGAGAAATGGAAAAGACATCCAATCAGAACTCAAACTCAGGTACAGCGAGGCAGCAACCAAACAGTTATCCGGGAAGATGCTATAAACAGTTCACCTGCGTTTCATGATCAGATCTTAAAACAACGTCTACTCCAGGAGAAAAAGAAGAGCTGATGTATGGACAAATTTCACGTATGATGCACCCAAAAACAAGACGCGATGTAAACCATGTGGAGCGACTATTACCGGCAAAAACACAACAAGCTTGAAGCGACATTTGCAGACCAGAAATCCATGCGAAGGTAAGCATGCTAACGCTACGTTGAGCTTTATGGTGTACTCTTGAAAAGAGTTAGTTATTTTTGGATCAAATAAGTACTTCTTGTTGATCTGATTCATCAAAAATTGCATGAATAATTCTAAGATGTGGGAGTTTGTAAAGAAAAAAAATAAAAACCTTCTATACTTGCTATTTTTCCAACAGTTACTGAAACCTTCATGTGACGACAGCAGGGCACCAGCTGCAAAGAAAGCCAACAGAATATTTCAGCTGCATTTCAAAGTATTTCTAAGTATAAAATAGACTCTAAAGAACAAGTGAAGATTGAGAAAGCAATAGCTAAATGGATAGGGTGAACAGGACTACCAGTCACTACTACTGAAGATGAGGACTTCATTCTCATGATGGAGGCTGTTGATAGAAAGCTGACTGTTCCAAAGAAAACTAAAATAAGAAACCTGATAGACAAACACTATGAAGATGAAAAACAAAAATTCAGGACAAGATTGGCTGCTGCTCGGAGAGGATCTATTGGGATTGACTGCTTCTTTCCTGGCTATTAGTTCATGCTACTTTTGTGTTGAACAAAATAAACCTGAGCACATATTATTGGCTCTGGAACAAGAAGCCCATCCACACACTGCATTGTCAATAAAAGCATGTGTGGATAAATGCAAGAGTGGGATGTACCAAATGAGAAGATCATTCCAGTGATTACAGACAATGGGAGTGATATGGTGGCAGCGTTTAAACAAACCCCATCAGAGGGGGAAGAAGTCACCTCCGAGGATTCAGAAGAATACCCCATGATGGAGAGTGACCCTGAACTGGAAGCGGATGAAATACGGTGAGCCATTTCTTGAAGTTTGTTTTACATGATAACTTGTTTTTGCATGACTAAAGCTGGAGCTGTATGTTATTTCTAGAATTGCGTCTTTATAATTTCTTTATGATCTCCATCTATGAACTGATAATACTTATAATAGGGTTAAATATAAACCATTTGAATATTTTTGTTAATTTGTTTCCTTTTTTGTAACTAAGGTACCACAATGTCAACATGGAACGGATGCCATGTGTGGTGCCCTCCCCACAGCTTGTGGTCCACCTCATGCAGAAGGAGGCAAGAGACTCCTGGATGAAGCAAGTCGGTGGTGAAACTCTTTCGGAGGTCTTCTGTTGCAACACAAAGGATCTTGGATGAGTGTGGCCTCGTTGTTATAAATGACTGCCCCACCCGATGGTCGAGCACATTTAACATGACAACACGTCTCCTCAAAGTAAAAGACTCAGTCTGCCAAACAGCAAATGACATGAGTTGGGACAGCTAGTGAACGGCAGGAGGTGAAGTCCTTGCATGAGCTACTCCTGCCTTTTGCAGAACATACCCAAACCCTTGTCCATGTCCCTGGTTGTCCCGCACTGTTGGACCTGCTCAGCCACCTCGCTGACGTTGAAGAGAACACCAGCTATCGGGATCTTGCTACTCTTGCAGAGAAAATGAAAGGAAGTATAAATCTTCGGTTTGCCCACTGGTTCTCAGCACTTGCAGCAGCTGTCTGCTTTGTCAACCCTAATGTGTGTGAAACCCTGTAAATATGACTAATTACAATATTCAGGAACTGCTCAAACAGGCAGAGGAGTGTGTGGTCCAGTCCACACAGACACACTTGCAACATGGGGATGAGTCTGAAGATCATGGAGAAGAAACCAGAAGAGGTGCCAGTCTTCAGGTTTCTCTCAAAATGCTGCACAAAACCTCGACACAAAACACTTTCAGGCAGCAAATCAGAAAATACAAGGAAGAGCTTTCACAACCAGTCACATGTGACACAGGAACACAGTTTTGGCTGGAAAAGAGTGATTCTCTTCTTCCCAGCCTGAAACCGTCTGCATTCGACCTCTTGGCTTTGCCAGCTTCTCCAGCCTCTGCAGAGACGGCGTTTAGTGTAACAGGAGACCTCACAGAGCAAAGGTCACTTTGGCACAAAGTGCTTTCCTTAAAATGAATCCAAACAAATAAATCTTACATGTGCAGTACTTGGCAAAAAAAATGCTTTTGATTTAAAGGTAAAGATTTATTTTTGTCTTGGGGGCATTTAGAGAGCTGTCCTCTACACCAACAACGGTTTTTTATGTCCATTTATTGATGGATGATGTTATAATGGTGAAAATGTTATCAGGATTGCACTGACTGCACCACTTTTTTTATAACTGTCATTTTTCCTTTACTATATATATATATATATATATATATATATATATATATATATATATATATATATATATATATATATACACACACACCTTGGTTTAAATACTTTGTTTTAAATGGCAGAAATGACATATTTCTATGTTAATATGTTGGAATAATTGTCCAGGGAGTGAAGGCCTGATGACGGTCTTTTGCACTTTTTCTTTGAAGGTTATCAGAAGTTACAGTTTATGATATAATCAGAAATGAAAACAAAATGTGGTGCTTTACCTGTTTTTTTGCATTCAAACTAGTTCTCTGTCTCTTTCACAGTATTGATGTGAAAATACCTGGAGTCTCCATGTTTGTTTGGGTTTTTTTCATGAACAAGGCCTGTTTTTTTAAGAAGAGCAGATCAAGTTTTCCTATGTATTGTAACAAAGAGGCAAAGTTAATAAAATAATTTACTTTAGTAAAATCTCTGTTTTAAATGGTCAAATTTGAAAGTCAGTATTTAGACAAACTTCAAGCACTTCATGGAAGTTTTGAAAAATCATTTTACATTTTTATTTTAGTCAACTCAATCCACTGTAGTTTAGTCAACTATATTATGACATTTAGTCGACTAAAACTGGACCATAACTAAGGGAATTATGATGACTTAATTATGACCAAAACTAAATAACATTTTAGTCATAAGACTAAGACAAAAACTAAATTCAAAATCTCCTGTCAAAATTAACACTGGTTTTTCAGATTTACAGTAAACTGAGGGGTCTAACTATATTTCTTATTGATCCTGATTACAGAATGTATAGAGTACTATCAGGACGAGGAACCGCTTCACCCAGAGGAACATGAGCAGGAGGACCGACTGGAGCTCTAACAGCTGGGGGAGGTTTGGACCGTGGCCTTGGAGCGGCGTGTGCACTTTGCATGTTCTCTCTGTGTGAGCATGAGTTTTCTCCGGGTGCTCCAGCTTCTCCAACGACATGGCTGGAAGTCGCATTAGATAAAAGCGTCTGCCTGTAGTTCCGGGGTGATGCGTAGCATCGTGTAGCATCTCCTCTTCTAACATCGACAGAGGTCTGGGTAGACCTCCTGCTGCAGTGTTAGGGGAGGAGAGTGGCTTCATTCTGGTCTGATGCAGGATTCTAGCTGCTTGACAGTCCTGGACCTTGTTCCTTTTCCTTTCATGATGCTGCAGCTTTTTTTCTGCTTTGGTCCAGAGAAGACGGCGTGTTTCTGGATCCTCTTCACATATGATGGAGCTTTAACCTGCATGAACTGGGTTCACACTGGTTTCTGGAAGTTTCCTGAGTCCATGCACTGGTTTCCAGTAGAGCATCATGTTTTTAATGCTGTAGATCACCAGCATCCAGCCTCTCTCCTGCAGAGATTCCTCCAGATTCTTTAGTTATTAGATGATGGGATCTTTAACTTCTTCACAGCTGGACAGTCAGGAACATTTGTTTTACATTTCCAATGCAGGTCTGACTATTTAGGATGTCAGGAAACCTGCATCATGACTGACTTCTGCGAATCAGACCGGTGTATGACCTGGAGGGAAATTATTGTCGTGTTTATTCTCAACATCTCCAGTTTGGAATAATGTCTAAAACGCAGCTGAAGGAGACGAAAACGGTGAGTTTTACATTCATAATCTTGTGAAAAAAACATCCATGTGTGAATTTTCAGGTTTCTCAGCAGCATCAGTAAAGCAGACACTTGTTTGGAAAATAGCAATAAAACTTAATAATGAGTCGAAGTCAAAGACACATCTTTCATTGTGCTGCTTCATCGAACGCATCAGCGCCCTAACTGCAGCCAATCAGGCGAACAAACAAACAAACCCGGCACGCAGACCAATAACAAGTCATCCATCCTCCATCTTCCCTCTCCCTCCTTCACCACAAGGCCTTTCTTCTCCTTTCTTCTCCTCCTCTGGGCAGTCTCCCACTCCTCATATACATCTCTACAAATTGATTTCCTCTTTACAAGGGAAGATAATGACTGTGGCAACAGAAATACCTGTAAGTGAGGGATAATTACACTGTGAGACGCCACCCGCTGAGTCCCTTTCTCCAAGCCCCCCAACAACACGAATTTCAGGCTTCAATGGCACTCAGCGGCGTCACGCAGACGAAGCCCAGATTTGATTAAAATTATAGCTCTTTTTGCTTCTACTTCATGTATTAAGATAAGAATCTTGTTGAAGATATTTTTATGAACGTGTAAAGAGGCTGCGGCGATTTAACATGTCCGCCCTGCTGCGAGGCATGAGAGGGAGCGTGTTGAGGTCCACTCGTATGTTAGCGACCTGCACAAAGCTGCAGCGGGGGTTGTGGGTGACCTCACACTACGCTTACCGTCTGCTCCTGCAGACTGGAGGATCACAAGAGCTTTCAGGCTTCCCAGATGTGGAAGCTGCCCACGCCATCGGCACTAATGCAACCCCATCCCATCAGAGATGCAGGCTGATAACAAGCTGGATGCTCCCGCTCCTCTTTAGTCTGCAGGACACGCCGTCCATGCTGTCCACAAACTATTCCACATCTTCATCCAGGTTTCCACTCAGAACATTTTAAATGAGCTTTGGTCCAGAGAAGACGGCGTGTTTCTGGATCCTCTTCACATATGATGGAGCTTTAACCTGAACTGGGTTCACACTGGTTTCTGGAAGCTTCCTGAGTCCATGCACTGGTTTCCAGTAGAGAATCATGTTACAATGCAGAAGATCATCATAGTCCCGAGCATACAGAGATTCCTTCCAATTCTCTGAACCTCTGAAATTAGATGCTGGAATCTTCAATGTCTTCACAGATGGACAAATTTAGACTAATTAATTTGCAGATTGATGAACCACTCAGAGGCTCTACCTCTCTGAGGTGTTCCTCTTATATCCAGTCATGTTACTGGTCTTCTACCAGTTAACTTGTCCTGTTCTCCAGTTTTTACTGCTCTGCTGTTTGTTGCTCCTGTTGTCCAGAACTATCCGTGCAGATATGGACTGGAGACCCCCAAGTCGCCATGGAAACGCCTCCCAAGGTGGTGGAGGATGAGAAGTTCTGATCCGACCGACAGAGCGGTGATGGCCACCACCACCTGAAGATGCCGTCTCTAGACAACCGCTTGTCGTACAGACTTGATCTTGAGCTTGAAATGTGCAGATCTTCGTTAACAGTACAGAGTTATAGGCTGGTTATAGTTATAACACGGTTATAACACGTTTTCTGATGACGCCATCTGTAATAATGCAAGTTTCTGAAGTGGATCTAGCTCTTCCATGGAGGAGGAGGACATGTTTGATTACATTTGTGGTAAATTTCATGCATGTTTAGGAGGTCTTAGTGTCTTAAACTTGTGTTTTTTAACTTGTGTTGTTTCCTTCCATTCCTCCATGCAGGTCTGATGTAGACGTTTCGTGTTGATCACAGCTGCTGCCAGGACACGCTTAGAAAAGAGGTTTTACATCTCCAAAGTTTGATTTGCTGGTTAAATAAAGGTTTAATACTAAAATAAATCCCAGCTTTGATGCTAATCATCTCAGAGGAACACTGTCCTGCTTCTTCTGCCTTTTCATGGCGTCTGATTTCGTCACTTTTTAAGTTGAATTTGTTTCTGTGCTGCAGATGAAATGAATCTGATAGAACGGCGTTTCAGTCGCTGACAACTCTCACAATGATGATCTCCTCTCGTTAGGAACCATTTCACCAATGAAAAGCTGCCTCTTCTGTCTCCTGTAAGTCATCAAATGAGAGCCGAGGAGGAACTTCTGAAAGGAGCATCTTCAGGCGGGGCGGGGGGGGGGGGGAGGAGGAGGAGGAGGAGGAGGGAGAAAAGCAAAAACACAATCAAATGAGAAAGGACAAGTTTCCAGATTGTGAAGTGAGAAGTAAAAGATATGCAGATGTCTTCTCATCGCTCTCCTTCCCAGGTGACAGGTATGTCAGAGCCCTGAAAGCCCCCACAGTATAATTACACGCCATTTCGCCCCCCCTCCATAAAGAAAAGGAGGTGCTGCTGGAGCAGGAGCTATCAGATCTCCTCCACTCACTGAGGGGAACCCAGGGGAATCGCATTTTTAACAAAGCCCATCTCCTTCGCCTTTAAATATCTCCAGCTCACCCCCCCATCACACACACACACACACAGCTTCCACCCATACTTCCCCACCCCAACTATTTTTTCCTTTAACATATTCTCTCCCTGATCTGAGTTGAGTGAATGGCAGCGCGTCGTAACCATGAACATCCCGAGCGTCCCCCGCTGCGTCTGACTGACTGCTCTGATGTCTGCTGCTGCTGGAGGAGGCGGGGTCGTCACGGCAACACAAACACACGATGCCGACCAGAGGTCATACGCTGCAGCTGACCCTCCAGCCTTTAGAAACCCCAAAACATCTTTTCTAAAATAAAAACACAGAGAAGGTTTTACGGGCATGACTGTACGCATGATGTTTCTCTCACACACACACACACACACACACACACTGTTTCCATGTTTCCACACGTCTTCCTGCTACTATCTACCTGCTATCCTCACTGCAGCACCTCCACCTCAGCTGCATCCCAAACGTCTTCTTTCTCATCACCTGTTGATCTTTGGCTGCTCCTGATTGGACGTTACCGTCAGTTTGAGCTCTCTGATTGGTGGAAAGTCTGACAGGAAGTGTCTTCATCATCATGTCCAGGTGAAAATAGAGGTCTCTTAGCAACATGGTAGTGATGGTGATCTCTGTTGTTTATGTGAGTAGTCATGGTTGCGCTTGCTGTCAAAAGTTTGGGATGTTTTTAAGTCTTGTAAACCTGAAAGAAGCCGGTAGTAATGGTGGCTGATCGCAGCACCCCATCATGCCTGCATGGTCTCAGTCAACTTTGGAGCTTTAAGATGACAGTTGCCGGTGTTTAAGTGTCACTCTACTTGTACCACAGTAAAATGAATCCATGCAAGTCACAGCAGCTAAACTATAAATCTGATTATTTAAATCATTACTGTGTTGGACACTTTCCCACCAGCCGCAGCTGTAACTGGTATAAAGTCTACATTTTCACCACATAACCAAGAAATAACAATCTGAGCTTACATGTTGGGAAATCACAGGAATGAAATGTGCTTTTATTCTGAAAGGACAGAATGAGGATTAAACAGGTTCAGCCAGTATCTTTCAGCTCGGAACCAGTTTGGCTCCACCAGTCCAGCCAGTATCTTTCAGCTCGGAACCAGTTTGGCTCCACCAGTCCAGCCAGTATCTTTCAGCTCGGAACCAGTTTGGCTCCACCAGTCCAGCCAGTATCTTTCAGCTCGGAACCAGTTTGGCTCCACCAGTCCAGCCAGTATCTTTCAGCTCGGAACCAGTTTGGCTCCACCAGTCCAGCCAGTATCTTTCAGCTCGGAACCAGTTTGGCTCCACCAGTCCAGCCAGTATCTTTCAGCTCGGAACCAGTTTGGCTCCACCAGTCCAGCCAGTATCTTTCAGCTCGGAACCAGTTTGGCTCCACCAGTCCAGCCAGTATCTTTCGAGCCGAAGCCTGCGCCGAAGCTCGCGCCGAAGCCCGCGCCGAAGCCCGCGCCGAAGCTCGCAACGAAGCTAGCGCCGAAGCCTGCGCCGAAGCCTGCGCCGAAGCTCGCGCCGAAGCCCGCGCCGAAGCCCGCGCCGAAGCTCGCGCCGAAGCCCGCGCCGAAGCCCGCGCCGAAGCCCGCGCCGAAGCCCGCGCCGAAGCTCGCGCCGAAGCCCGTGCCGAAGCCCGTGCCGAAGCTCGCAACGAAGCCCGCGCCGAAGCTCGCGCCGAAGCCCGCGCCGAAGCCCGCGCCGAAGCCCGCGCCGAAGCTCGCGCCGAAGCCCGTGCCGAAGCTCGCAACGAAGCTCGAGACGAAGCCCGCACCGAAGCTCGCGCCGAAGCCCGTGCCGAAGCTCGCAACGAAGTTAGCGCCGAAGCTCGCACCGAAGCTCGCGCCGAAAGCCCGCGACGAAGCTCACAACGAAGTTAGCGCCGAAGCTCGCAACGAAGCTCGAGACGAAGCCCGCGCCGAAGCCCGTGCCGAAGCCCGTGCCGAAGCCCGCGCCGAAGCCCGCGCCGAAGCCCGCGCCGAAGCTCGCGCCGAAGCCCGCGCCGAAGCCCGCGCCGAAGCCCGCGCCGAAGCTCGCGCCGAAGCCCGTGCCGAAGCTCGCAACGAAGCTCGAGACGAAGCCCGCACCGAAGCTCGCGCCGAAGCCCGTGCCGAAGCTCGCAACGAAGCTAGCGCCGAAGCCCGCACCGAAGCTCGCGCCGAAAGCCCGCGACGAAGCTCACAACGAAGTTAGCGCCGAAGCTCGCACCGAAGCTCGCGCCGAAAGCCCGCGACGAAGCTCACAACGAAGTTAGCGCCGAAGCTCGCAACGAAGCTCGAGACGAAGCCCAAGCCAAAGCCCGCGCCGAAGCTCGCAACGAAGCTCGAGACGAAGCCCGCGCCGAAGCTCGAGACGAAGCCCGCGACGAAGCCCGCGCCGAAGCTCGCAACGAAGCCCGCGCCGAAGCTCACGCCAAAGCCCGCGCCTCAACGCGCATTGTCGGATTGTAAATGTCTGAAAAGGAAACAACAATAAACAAGCTGTTTATTTTCCAAATCAGTCCAGAACGACGGACGTTAGGAGCTCCAGCAGCAGTTTAACAAAGTGCGATGCAGGAAGTGATGAAGGTCAGAGCAGCCATCTGCTGGGAAGCTGTTCGTTTCCACGGCAACCCTAAAACTCTTCCAGCGTCCCGCAGGAGCCGGAACGACTGTGTGTGTTAGGTGTGTGTAATGTGTGTGTTAGGTGTGTGTTAGGTGTGTGTAATGTGTGTGTTAGGTGTGTGTTAGGTGTGTGTAATGTGTGTGTTAGGTGTGTGTTAGGTGTGTGTAATGTGTGTGTTAGGTGTGTGTAATGTGTGTGTTAGGTGTGTGTTAGGCGTCTTAGGCATGTGTTAGGTGTGTATTAGGTGTGTATTAGGCGTGTTAGGTGTGTGTTAGGCATGTGTTAGGCGTGTGTTAGGCGTGTGTAATGTGTGTGTTAGGTGTGTGTTAGGAGTGTGTTCGGTGTGTGTAATGTGTGTGTTAGGTGTGTTAGGTGTGTGTTCGGTGTGTGTAATGTGTGTGTTAGGTGTGTGTTAGGCGTGTGTAATGTGTGTGTTAGGTGTGTGTTAGGTGTGTGTTAGGCGTGTGTTCGGTGTGTGTTAGGTGTGTTAGGTGTGTGTTAGGTGTGTGTAATGTGTGTGTTAGGTGTGTGTAATGTGTGTGTAATGTGTGTGTTAGGTGTGTTAAGTGTGTTAGGTGTGTGTAATGTGTGTGTTAGGTGTGTGTAATAGGTGTGTTAGATGTGTGTTAGGCGTGTGTTCGACGTGTGTTAGGTGTGTGTTCGGTGTGTGTTAGGTGTGTGTGTTCCGCGTGTGTTAGGTGTGTGTCAGGCGTGTATGTGTAATATGTGTGTTAGGCATGTGTTAGGTGTGTGTAATGTGTGTGTTAGGCGTGTGTTAGGCGTGTGTTAGGTGTGTGTAATGTGTGTGTTAGGTGTGTATTAGGCGTGTGTTAGGCGTCTTAGGTGTGTGTTAGGCGTGTTAGGCATGTGTTAGGTGTGTGTTAGGTGTGTGTTAGGCGTGTTAGGTGTGTGTTAGGCGTGTATTAGGCGTGTGTTCGTTGTGTGTAATGTGTGTGTTAGGTGTGTGTAATGTGTGTGTTAGGTGTGTGTTTGGTGTGTGTTAGGCATGTGTTAGGCGTGTTAGGTGTGTGTAATGTGTGTGTTAGGCGTGTGTTAGGTTTGTGTTAGGTGTGTGTCCGGCGTGTGTTAGGTGTGTGTCAGGCGTGTGTGTGTGTTAGGCGTGTGTTAGGCGTGTGTTCGTTGTGTGTTAGGTGTGTGTAATGTGTGTGTTAGGTGTGTGTAATGTGTGTGTAATGTGTGTGTTAGGTGTGTGTAATGTGTGTGTTAGGTGTGTGTTAGGTTTGTGTAATGTGTGTGTTGGGTGTGTGTAATGTGTGTGTTAGGCGTGTGTTAGGCGTGTGTTAGGCGTCTTAGGTGTGTGTTAGGCGTGTGTTAGGTGTGTGTTAGGCGTCTTAGGCATGTGTTAGGTGTGTGTTAGGCGTGTGTTCGGCGTGTGTTAGGCGTGTGTTCGGCGTGTGTTAGGTGTGTGTGTTCGGTGTGTGTTAGGTGTGTGTTAGGCGTCTTAGGCATGTGTTAGGTGTGTGTTAGGCGTGTGTTCGGCGTGTGTTAGGCGTGTGTTCGGCGTGTGTTAGGTGTGTGTGTTCGGTGTGTGTTCGGTGTGTGTTAGGTGTGTGTGTTCGGTGTGTGTGTTCGGTGTGTGTTCGGTGTGTGTTAGGTGTGTGTGTTCGGTGTGTGTTCGGTGTGTGTTAGGTGTGTGTGTTCGGCGTGTGTTAGGCGTGTGTTCGGTGTGTGTAATGTGTGTGTTAGGTGTGTTAAGTGTGTTAGGTGTGTGTAATGTGTGTGTTAGGTGTGTTAGGTGTGTGTTCGGTGTGTGTAATGTGTGTGTTAGGTGTGTGTAATGTGTGTGTTAGGTGTGTTAGGTGTGTTAAGTGTGTTAGGTGTGTGTAATGTGTGTGTTAGGTGTGTTAGGTGTGTGTTAGGTGTGTTAAGTGTGTTAGGTGTGTGTAATGTGTGTGTTAGGTGTGTGTAATGTGTGTGTTAGGTGTGTGTAATGTGTGTGTAATGTGTGTGTTAGGTATGTTAGGTGTGTGTTAGGTGTGTGTTAGGCGTGTTAGGTGTGTGTTAGGCGTGTTAGGCATGTGTTAGGTGTGTGTTAGGAGTCTTAGGTGTGTGTTAGGCGTGTTAGATGTGTGTTAGGCGTGTTAGGTGTGTGTTAGGCATGTGTTAGGTGTGTGTTAGGTGTGTGTAATGTGTGTGTTAGGTGTGTGTAATGTGTGTGTTAGGTGTGTGTAATGTGTGTGTTAGGTGTGTGTTAGGTGTGTATTAGGCGTGTGTTAGGTGTGTGTTAGGCGTGTGTTCGTTGTGTGTAATGTGTGTGTAAGGTGTGTGTGTTAGGTGTGTGTAATGTGTGTGTTAGGTGTGTGTTAGGCGTGTGTTCGTTGTGTGTAATGTGTGTGTAAGGTGTGTGTGTTAGGTGTGTGTAATGTGTGTGTTAGGTGTGTGTTAGGCATGTGTGTTAGGTGTGTGTAATGTGTGTGTTAGGTGTGTGTTAGGCGTGTGTTCGTTGTGTGTAATGTGTGTGTAAGGTGTGTGTGTTAGGTGTGTGTAATGTGTGTGTTAGGTGTGTGTTTGGTGTGTGTTAGGCATGTGTTAGGTGTGTGTAATGTGTGTGTTAGGCGTGTGTTAGGTTTGTGTTAGGTGTGTGTCAGGCGTGTGTTAGGTGTGTGTTAGGTGTGTGTTAGGTGTGTGTCAGGCGTGTGTGTTTTAGGTGTGTGTTAGGCGTGTGTTAGGTGTGTGTCAGGCGTGTGTTAGGTGTGTGTTAGGTGTGTTAGGCATGTTTTAATTGTGTGTTAGCTGTGTGTTAGGCGTGTTTTAGGTGTGTGTTAGGTGTGTGTTAGGCGTGTTTTAGGTGTGTGTTAGGTGTGTGTTAGGCGTGTGTCAGGTGTGTGTTAGGCGTGTGTTAGGCGTGTTAGGTGTGTGTAATGTGTGTTAGGTGTGTGTGTTCCGCGTGTGTTAGGTGTGTGTGTTCCGCGTGTGTTAGGTGTGTGTTAGGTGTGTGTCAGGCGTGTGTGTGTAATATGTGTGTTGGGCGTGTGTTAGGTGTGTGTAATGTGTGTGTTAGGCGTGTGTTAGGTGTGTGTAATGTGTGTGTTAGGTGTGTATTAGGCGTGTGTTAGGCGTCTTAGGTGTGTATTAGGCGTGTTAGGCATGTGTTAGGTGTGTATTAGGCGTCTGTTAGGCGTGTGTTCGGTGTGTGTTAGGTGTGTTCGGTGTGTGTTCGGTGTGTGTAATGTGTGTGTTAGGTGTGTGTAATGTGTGTGTTAGGTGTGTGTTAGGTGTGTTAAGTGTGTTAGGTGTGTGTAATGTGTGTGTTAGGTGTGTGTAATGTGTGTTAGGTGTGTGTAATGTGTGTGTTAGGTGTGTGTAATGTGTGTTAGGTGTGTGTTAGGCGTGTGTTCGACGTGTGTTAGGTGTGTGTTAGGTGTGTGTTCGGTGTGTGTAATGTGTGTGTTAGGTGTGTTAAGTGTGTTAGGTGTGTGTAATGTGTGTGTTAGGTGTGTTAGGTGTGTGTTCGGTGTGTGTAATGTGTGTGTTAGGTGTGTGTAATGTGTGTGTTAGGTGTGTGTTAGGTGTGTTAGGTGTGTGTTAGGTGTGTTAAGTGTGTTAGGTGTGTGTAATGTGTGTGTTAGGTGTGTGTTAGGTGTGTTAAGTGTGTTAGGTGTGTGTAATGTGTGTGTTAGGTGTGTGTAATGTGTGTGTTAGGTGTGTGTAATGTGTGTGTTAGGCATGTTAGGTGTGGGTTAGGTGTGTGTTAGGCGTGTTAGGTGTGTGTTAGGCGTGTTAGGCATGTGTTAGGTGTGTGTTAGGAGTCTTAGGTGTGTGTTAGGTGTGTTAAGTGTGTTAGGTGTGTGTAATGTGTGTGTTAGGTGTGTTAGGTGTGTGTTCGGTGTGTGTAATGTGTGTGTTAGGTGTGTGTAATGTGTGTGTTAGGTGTGTGTTAGGTGTGTTAGGTGTGTGTTAGGTGTGTTAAGTGTGTTAGGTGTGTGTAATGTGTGTGTTAGGTGTGTTAGGTGTGTGTTAGGTATGTTAGGTGTGTGTTAGGTGTGTGTAATGTGTGTGTTAGGTGTGTGTAATGTGTGTGTAATGTCTGTGTTAGGTATGTTAGGTGTGTGTTAGGTGTGTGTTAGGCGTGTTAGGTGTGTGTTAGGCGTGTTAGGCATGTGTTAGGTGTGTGTTAGGCGTGTTAGATGTGTGTTAGGCGTGTTAGGTGTGTGTTAGGCATGTGTTAGGTGTGTGTTAGGTGTGTGTAATGTGTGTGTTAGGTGTGTGTAATGTGTGTGTTAGGTGTGTGTAATGTGTGTGTTAGGTGTGTGTTAGGTGTGTATTAGGCGTGTGTTAGGTGTGTGTTAGGCGTGTGTTAGGCATGTGTTAGGTGTGTGTTAGGTGTGTGTTAGGCGTGTGTTAGGTGTGTGTTAGGCGTGTGTTAGGTGTGTGTTAGGTGTGTGTTAGGCGTGTGTTAGGCGTGTGTTCGGTGTGTTAAATGTGTGTGTTAGGTGTGTGTAATTTGTGTGTTAGGCATGTGTTAGGTGTGTGCTAGGTGTGTGTAATGTGTGTATTAGGTGTGTGTAATGTGTGTGTTAGGTGTGTGTTAGGCGTGTGTTAGGTGTGTGTAGTGTGTATTAGGTGTGTGTGTTAGGCGTGTGTTCGGTGTGTGTTAGGTGTGCGTTAGGTGTATATTCGGTGTGTGTTAGGTGTGTTAAGTGTGTTAGGTGTGTATTAGGTGTTTTAGGTGTGTATTAGGCGTGTTAGGCATGTGTTAGGTGTGTGTTAGGTGTGTGTAATGTGTGTGTTAGGTGTGTGTTAGGCATGTTAGGTGTGTGTTAGGTGTGTGTTAGGCATGTGTTAGGTGTGTGTTAGGTGTGTGTCAGGCGTGTGTTAGGTGTTTGTTAGGCGTGTGTCAGGCATGTGTTAGGTGTGTGTTAGGTGTGTGTAATATGTGTGTTAGGCGTGTGTTAGGTGTGTGTTAGGTGTATGTAATGTGTGTGTTGGGTGTGTGTTAGGTGTGTGTAATATGTGTGTTAGGCGTGTGTTAGGTGTGTGTAATGTGTGTGTTGGGTGTGTGTTAGGTGTGTGTAATATGTGTGTTAGGCGTGTGTTAGGTGTGTGTTAGGTTTGTGTAATGTGTGTGTTGGGTGAGTGTTAGGTGTGTGTAATATGTGTGTTAGGCGTGTGTTAGGCATGTGTTAGGTGTGTGTAATGTGTGTGTTGGGTGTGTGTTAGGTGTGTGTAATGTGTGTGTTAGGTATGTTAGGTGTGTGTTAGGTGTGTATTAGGCGTGTGTTAGGCATGTTAGGTGTGTGTTAGGCGTGTGTTAGGTGTGTTAGGCGTGTTAGGTGTGTGTTAGGTGTGTGTTAGGCGTGTGTTCGGCGTGTGTTCGGCGTGTGTTAGTTGTGTGTTAGGTGTGTGTGTTCCGTGTGTGTTAGGTGTGTGTGTTAGGTGTGTGTTAGGTGTGTGTCAGGCGTGTGTGTGTAATATGTGTGTTAGGCGTGTGTTAGGTGTGTGTAATGTGTGTGTTAGGCGTGTGTTAGGTTTGTGTTAGGTGTGTGTCCGGCGTGTGTTAGGTGTGTGTTAGGTGTGTGTCAGGCGTGTGTTAGGCGTGTGTTAGGTGTGTGTAATGTGTGTGTTAGGTGTGTGTAATGTGTGTGTTAGGTGTGTGTTTGGTGTGTGTTAGGCATGTGTTAGGCGTGTTAGGTGTGTGTAATGTGTGTGTAATGTGTGTGTTAGGCGTGTGTTAGGTTTGTGTTAGGTGTGTGTCCGGCGTGTGTTAGGTGTGTGTTAGGTGTGTGTTAGGCGTGTGTTAGGTGTATATTAGGCGTGTTAGGCGTCTTAGGTGTGTGTTAGGCGTGTGTTAGGCGTGTTAGGTGTGTGTTAGGCGTCTTAGGCATGTGTTAGGTGTGTGTTAGGTGTGTGTTAGGCGTGTGTTCGGCGTGTGTTAGGCGTGTGTTAGTTGTGTGTTAGGTGTGTGTGTTCGGCGTGTGTTAGGTGTGTGTTAGGTGTGTGTGTTCGGCGTGTGTTAGGTGTGTGTTAGGTGTGTGTGTTCGGCGTGTGTTAGGTGTGTGTTAGGTGTGTGTTAGGTGTGTGTCAGGCGTGTGTGTGTAATATGTGTGTTAGGCGTTTGTTAGGTGTGTGTATTGTGTGTGTTAGGTGTGTGTTAGGTGTGTATTAGGCGTGTGTTAGGCGTCTTAGGTGTGTGTTAGGCGTGTTAGGTGTGTGTTAGGCGTGTGTTAGGCGTCTTAGGTGTGTGTTAGGCGTGTTAGGCATGTGTTAGGTGTGTGTTAGGTGTGTTAAGTGTGTTAGGTGTGTGTAATGTGTGTGTTAGGTGTGTGTAATGTGTGTTAGGTGTGTGTTAGGCGTGTGTTCGACGTGTGTTAGGTGTGTGTTAGGTGTGTGTTCGGTGTGTGTAATGTGTGTGTTAGGTGTGTTAAGTGTGTGTTCGGTGTGTGTAATGTGTGTGTTAGGTGTGTGTAATGTGTGTGTTAGGTGTGTGTTAGGTGTGTGTTAGGTGTGTTAAGTGTGTTAGGTGTGTGTAATGTGTGTGTTAGGTGTGTGTAATGTGTGTTAGGTGTGTGTTAGGCGTGTGTTCGACGTGTGTTAGGTGTGTGTTAGGTGTGTGTTCGGTGTCTGTAATGTGTGTGTTAGGTGTGTTAAGTGTGTTAGGTGTGTGTAATGTGTGTGTTAGGTGTGTGTTAGGTGTGTGTTAGGTGTGTTAAGTGTGTTAGGTGTGTGTAATGTGTGTGTTAGGTGTGTGTAATGTGTGTTAGGTGTGTGTTAGGCGTGTGTTCGACTTGTGTTAGGTGTGTGTTAGGTGTGTGTTCGGTGTGTGTAATGTGTGTGTTAGGTGTGTTAAGTGTGTTAGGTGTGTGTAATGTGTGTGTTAGGTGTGTGTTCGGTGTGTGTAATGTGTGTGTTAGGTGTGTGTAATGTGTGTGTTAGGTGTGTGTTAGGTGTGTTAAGTGTGTTAGGTGTGTGTAATGTGTGTGTTAGGTGTGTTAGGTGTGTGTTAGGTGTGTTAAGTGTGTTAGGTGTGTGTAATGTGTGTGTTAGGTGTGTAATGTGTGTGTTAGGTGTGTTAGGTGTGTGTTCGGTGTGTGTAATGTGTGTGTTAGGTGTGTGTAATGTGTGTGTTAGGTGTGTAATGTGTGTGTTAGGTGTGTTAAGTGTGTTAGGTGTGTGTAATGTGTGTGTTAGGTGTGTAATGTGTGTGTTAGGTGTGTTAGGTGTGTGTTCGGTGTGTGTAATGTGTGTGTTAGGTGTGTGTAATGTGTGTGTTAGGTGTGTTAGGTGTGTGTTAGGTGTGTTAAGTGTGTTAGGTGTGTGTAATGTGTGTGTTAGGTGTGTGTAATGTGTGTGTTAGGTGTTTTAGGTGTGTGTTAGGTGTGTGTAATGTGTGTGTTAGGTGTGTGTAATGTGTGTGTTAGGTGTGTTAGGTGTGTGTTCGGTGTGTGTAATGTGTGTGTAATGTGTGTGTTAAGTATGTTAGGTGTGTGTTCGGTGTGTGTAATGTGTGTGTAATGTGTGTGTTAGGTATGTTAGGTGTGTGTTAGGTGTGTGTTAGGCGTCTTAGGTGTGTGTTAGGCGTGTGTTAGGCGTGTTAGATGTGTGTTAGGCGTGTTAGTTGTGTGTTAGGCATGTTAGGCATGTGTGAGGTGTGTGTTAGGTGTGTGTAATGTGTGTGTTAGGTGTGTGTAATGTGTGTGTTAGGTGTGTGTTAGGTGTGTATTAGGCGTGTGTTAGGTGTGTGTTAGGCGTGTGTTAGGCATGTGTTAGGTGTGTGTTAGGCGTGTGTTAGGTGTGTGTTAGGCGTGTGTTAGGCGTGTGTTAGGCGTGTGTTCGGTGTGTTAAATGTGTGTGTTAGGTGTGTGTAAGGTGTGTGTTAGGCATGTGTTAGGTGTGTGCTAGGTGTGTGTAATGTGTGTATTAGGTGTGTGTAATGTGTTTGTTAGGCGTGTGTCAGGCATGTGTTAGGTGTGTGTTAGGTGTGTGTAATATGTGTGTTAGGCGTGTGTTAGGTGTGTGTTAGGTGTATGTAATGTGTGTGTTGGGTGTGTGTTAGGTGTGTGTAATATGTGTGTTAGGCGTGTGTTAGGTGTGTGTAATGTGTGTGTTGGGTGTGTGTTAGGTGTGTGTAATATGTGTGTTAGGCGTGTGTTAGGTGTGTGTTAGGTTTGTGTAATGTGTGTGTTGGGTGAGTGTTAGGTGTGTGTAATATGTGTGTTAGGCGTGTGTTAGGCATGTGTTAGGTGTGTGTAATGTGTGTGTTGGGTGTGTGTTAGGTGTGTGTAATGTGTGTGTTAGGTATGTTAGGTGTGTGTTAGGTGTGTATTAGGCGTGTGTTAGGCATGTTAGGTGTGTGTTAGGCGTGTGTTAGGTGTGTTAGGCGTGTTAGGTGTGTGTTAGGTGTGTGTTAGGCGTGTGTTCGGCGTGTGTTCGGCGTGTGTTAGTTGTGTGTTAGGTGTGTGTGTTCCGTGTGTGTTAGGTGTGTGTGTTAGGTGTGTGTTAGGTGTGTGTCAGGCGTGTGTGTGTAATATGTGTGTTAGGCGTGTGTTAGGTGTGTGTAATGTGTGTGTTAGGCGTGTGTTAGGTTTGTGTTAGGTGTGTGTCCGGCGTGTGTTAGGTGTGTGTCAGGCGTGTGTGTGTGTTAGGCGTGTGTTAGGCGTGTGTTAGGTGTGTGTAATGTGTGTGTTAGGTGTGTGTAATGTGTGTGTTAGGTGTGTGTTTGGTGTGTGTTAGGCATGTGTTAGGCGTGTTAGGTGTGTGTAATGTGTGTGTAATGTGTGTGTTAGGCGTGTGTTAGGTTTGTGTTAGGTGTGTGTCCGGCGTGTGTTAGGTGTGTGTTAGGCGTGTGTTAGGTGTATATTAGGCGTGTTAGGCGTCTTAGGTGTGTGTTAGGCGTGTGTTAGGCGTGTTAGGTGTGTGTTCGACGTGTGTTAGGTGTGTGTTAGGTGTGTGTTAGGTGTGTGTTAGGCGTGTGTTCGGCGTGTGTTAGGCGTGTGTTAGTTGTGTGTTAGGTGTGTGTGTTCGGCGTGTGTTAGGTGTGTGTTAGGTGTGTGTGTTCGGCGTGTGTTAGGTGTGTGTTAGGTGTGTGTGTTCGGCGTGTGTTAGGTGTGTGTTAGGTGTGTGTTAGGTGTGTGTCAGGCGTGTGTGTGTAATATGTGTGTTAGGCGTTTGTTAGGTGTGTGTATTGTGTGTGTTAGGTGTGTGTAATGTGTGTGTTAGGTGTGTATTAGGCGTGTGTTAGGCGTCTTAGGTGTGTGTTAGGCGTGTTAGGTGTGTGTTAGGCGTGTGTTAGGCGTCTTAGGTGTGTGTTAGGCGTGTTAGGCATGTGTTAGGTGTGTGTTAGGTGTGTTAAGTGTGTTAGGTGTGTGTAATGTGTGTGTTAGGTGTGTGTAATGTGTGTTAGGTGTGTGTTAGGCGTGTGTTCGACGTGTGTTAGGTGTGTGTTAGGTGTGTGTTCGGTGTGTGTAATGTGTGTGTTAGGTGTGTTAAGTGTGTGTTCGGTGTGTGTAATGTGTGTGTTAGGTGTGTGTAATGTGTGTGTTAGGTGTGTGTTAGGTGTGTGTTAGGTGTGTTAAGTGTGTTAGGTGTGTGTAATGTGTGTGTTAGGTGTGTGTAATGTGTGTTAGGTGTGTGTTAGGCGTGTGTTCGACGTGTGTTAGGTGTGTGTTAGGTGTGTGTTCGGTGTGTGTAATGTGTGTGTTAGGTGTGTTAAGTGTGTTAGGTGTGTGTAATGTGTGTGTTAGGCGTGTGTTCGACGTGTGTTAGGTGTGTGTTAGGTGTGTGTTCGGTGTCTGTAATGTGTGTGTTAGGTGTGTTAAGTGTGTTAGGTGTGTGTAATGTGTGTGTTAGGTGTGTGTAATGTGTGTTAGGTGTGTGTTAGGCGTGTGTTCGACGTGTGTTAGGTGTGTGTTAGGTGTGTGTTCGGTGTGTGTAATGTGTGTGTTAGGTGTGTTAAGTGTGTTAGGTGTGTGTAATGTGTGTGTTAGGTGTGTGTTCGGTGTGTGTAATGTGTGTGTTAGGTGTGTGTAATGTGTGTGTTAGGTGTGTGTTAGGTGTGTTAAGTGTGTTAGGTGTGTGTAATGTGTGTGTTAGGTGTGTTAGGTGTGTTAAGTGTGTTAGGTGTGTGTAATGTGTGTGTTAGGTGTGTGTAATGTGTGTGTTAGGTGTGTTAGGTGTGTGTTAGGTGTGTTAAGTGTGTTAGGTGTGTGTAATGTGTGTGTTAGGTGTGTGTAATGTGTGTGTTAGGTGTTTTAGGTGTGTGTTAGGTGTGTGTAATGTGTGTGTTAGGTGTGTGTAATGTGTGTGTTAGGTGTGTTAGGTGTGTGTTCGGTGTGTGTAATGTGTGTGTAATGTGTGTGTTAGGTATGTTAGGTGTGTGTTCGGTGTGTGTAATGTGTGTGTAATGTGTGTGTTAGGTATGTTAGGTGTGTGTTAGGTGTGTGTTAGGCGTGTTAGGTGTGTGTTAGGCGTGTTAGGCATGTGTTAGGTGTGTGTTAGGCGTCTTAGGTGTGTGTTAGGTGTGTGTTAGGCGTGTTAGATGTGTGTTAGGCGTGTTAGTTGTGTGTTAGGCATGTTAGGCATGTGTGAGGTGTGTGTTAGGTGTGTGTAATGTGTGTGTTAGGTGTGTGTAATGTGTGTGTTAGGTGTGTGTTAGGTGTGTATTAGGCGTGTGTTAGGTGTGTGTTAGGCGTGTGTTAGGCATGTGTTAGGTGTGTGTTAGGCGTGTGTTAGGTGTGTGTTAGGCGTGTGTTAGGCGTGTGTTAGGCGTGTGTTCGGTGTGTTAAATGTGTGTGTTAGGTGTGTGTAATGTGTGTGTTAGGCATGTGTTAGGTGTGTGCTAGGTGTGTGTAATGTGTGTATTAGGTGTGTGTAATGTGTGTGTTAGGCGTGTGTTAGGTGTGTGTAATGTGTGTATTAGGTGTGTGTGTTAGGCGTGTGTTCGGTGTGTGTTAGGTGTGCGTTAGGTGTATATTCGGTGTGTGTTAGGTGTGTTAAGTGTGTTAGGTGTGTATTAGGTGTTTTAGGTGTGTATTAGGCGTGTTAGGCATGTGTTAGGTGTGTGTTAGGTGTGTGTAATGTGTGTGTTAGGTGTGTGTTAGGCATGTTAGGTGTGTGTTAGGTGTGTGTTAGGCATGTGTTAGGTGTGTGTTAGGTGTGTGTCAGGCGTGTGTTAGGTGTGTGTTAGGCGTGTGTCAGGCGTGTGTTAGGTGTGTGTTAGGTGTGTGTAATATGTGTGTTAGGCGTGTGTTAGGCGTGTGTTAGGTGTGTGTTAGGTGTATGTAATGTGTGTGTTGGGTGTGTGTTAGGTGTGTGTAATATGTGTGTTAGGCGTGTGTTAGGTGTGTGTAATGTGTGTGTTGGGTGTGTGTTAGGTGTGTGTAATATGTGTGTTAGGCGTGTGTTAGGTGTGTGTTAGGTTTGTGTAATGTGTGTGTTGGGTGAGTGTTAGGTGTGTGTAATATGTGTGTTAGGCGTGTGTTAGGCGTGTGTTAGGTGTGTGTAATGTGTGTGTTAGGTGTGTGTTAGGTGTGTGTAATGTGTGTGTTAGGTATGTTAGGTGTGTGTTAGGTGTGTATTAGGCGTGTGTTAGGCATGTTAGGTGTGTGTTAGGTGTGTGTTAGGTGTGTGTCAGGCGTGTGTGTGTAATATGTGTGTTGGGCGTGTGTTAGGTGTGTGTAATGTGTGTGTTAGGCGTGTGTTAGGTGTGTGTAATGTGTGTGTTAGGTGTGTATTAGGCGTGTGTTAGGCGTCTTAGGTGTGTGTTAGGCGTGTTAGGCATGTGTTAGGTGTGTATTAGGCGTCTGTTAGGCGTGTGTTCGGTGTGTGTTAGGTGTGTTCGGTGTGTGTTCGGTGTGTGTAATGTGTGTGTTAGGTGTGTGTAATGTGTGTGTTAGGTGTGTGTTAGGTGTGTTAAGTGTGTTAGGTGTGTGTAATGTGTGTGTTAGGTGTGTGTAATGTGTGTTAGGTGTGTGTAATGTGTGTTAGGTGTGTGTTAGGCGTGTGTTCGACGTGTGTTAGGTGTGTGTTAGGTGTGTGTTCGGTGTGTGTAATGTGTGTGTTAGGTGTGTTAAGTGTGTTAGGTGTGTGTAATGTGTGTGTTAGGTGTGTTAGGTGTGTGTTCGGTGTGTGTAATGTGTGTGTAATGTGTGTGTTAGGTGTGTTAGGTGTGTGTTAGGTGTGTTAAGTGTGTTAGGTGTGTGTAATGTGTGTGTTAGGTGTGTGTAATGTGTGTGTAATGTGTGTGTTAGGTATGTTAGGTGTGTTAGGTGTGTGTTAGGCGTGTTAGGTGTGTGTTAGGCGTGTTAGGCATGTGTTAGGTGTGTGTTAGGCGTCTTAGGTGTGTGTTAGGCGTGTGTTAGGCGTGTTAGATGTGTGTTAGGCGTGTTAGGTGTGTGTTAGGCATGTTAGGCATGTGTTAGGTGTGTGTTAGGTGTGTGTAATGTGTGTGTTAGGTGTGTGTAATGTGTGTGTTAGGTGTGTGTAATGTGTGTGTTAGGTGTGTGTTAGGTGTGTATTAGGCGTGTGTTAGGTGTGTGTTAGGCGTGTGTTAGGCATGTGTTAGGTGTGTGTTAGGCGTGTGTTAGGTGTGTGTTAGGCGTGTGTTCGGTGTGTTAAATGTGTGTGTTAGGTGTGTGTAATATGTGTGTTAGGCGTGTGTTAGGCGTGTGTTAGGTGTGTGTAATGTGTGTGTTAGGTGTGTGTTAGGTGTGTGTAATGTGTGTGTTAGGTATGTTAGGTGTGTGTTAGGTGTGTATTAGGCGTGTGTTAGGCATGTTAGGTGTGTGTTAGGTGTGTGTTAGGTGTGTGTCAGGCGTGTGTGTGTAATATGTGTGTTGGGCGTGTGTTAGGTGTGTGTAATGTGTGTGTTAGGCGTGTGTTAGGTGTGTGTAATGTGTGTGTTAGGTGTGTATTAGGCGTGTGTTAGGCGTCTTAGGTGTGTGTTAGGCGTGTTAGGCATGTGTTAGGTGTGTATTAGGCGTCTGTTAGGCGTGTGTTCGGTGTGTGTTAGGTGTGTTCGGTGTGTGTTCGGTGTGTGTAATGTGTGTGTTAGGTGTGTGTAATGTGTGTGTTAGGTGTGTGTTAGGTGTGTTAAGTGTGTTAGGTGTGTGTAATGTGTGTGTTAGGTGTGTGTAATGTGTGTTAGGTGTGTGTAATGTGTGTTAGGTGTGTGTTAGGCGTGTGTTCGACGTGTGTTAGGTGTGTGTTAGGTGTGTGTTCGGTGTGTGTAATGTGTGTGTTAGGTGTGTTAAGTGTGTTAGGTGTGTGTAATGTGTGTGTTAGGTGTGTTAGGTGTGTGTTCGGTGTGTGTAATGTGTGTGTAATGTGTGTGTTAGGTGTGTTAGGTGTGTGTTAGGTGTGTTAAGTGTGTTAGGTGTGTGTAATGTGTGTGTTAGGTGTGTGTAATGTGTGTGTAATGTGTGTGTTAGGTATGTTAGGTGTGTGTTAGGTGTGTGTTAGGCGTGTTAGGTGTGTGTTAGGCGTGTTAGGCATGTGTTAGGTGTGTGTTAGGCGTCTTAGGTGTGTGTTAGGCGTGTGTTAGGCGTGTTAGATGTGTGTTAGGCGTGTTAGGTGTGTGTTAGGCATGTTAGGCATGTGTTAGGTGTGTGTTAGGTGTGTGTAATGTGTGTGTTAGGTGTGTGTAATGTGTGTGTTAGGTGTGTGTAATGTGTGTGTTAGGTGTGTGTTAGGTGTGTATTAGGCGTGTGTTAGGTGTGTGTTAGGCGTGTGTTAGGCATGTGTTAGGTGTGTGTTAGGCGTGTGTTAGGTGTGTGTTAGGCGTGTGTTCGGTGTGTTAAATGTGTGTGTTAGGTGTGTGTAATGTGTGTGTTAGGCATGTGTTAGGTGTGTGCTAGGTGTGTGTAATGTGTGTATTAGGTGTGTGTAATGTGTGTGTTAGGTGTGTGTTAGGCGTGTGTTAGGTGTGTGTAATGTGTGTATTAGGTGTATGTGTTAGGCGTGTGTTCGGTGTGTGTTAGGTGTGCGTTAGGTGTATATCCGGTGTGTGTTAGGTGTGTTAAGTGTGTTAGGTGTGTATTAGGTGTTTTAGGTGTGTATTAGGCGTGTTAGGCATGTGTTAGGTGTGTGTAATGTGTGTGTTAGGTGTGTGTTAGGCATGTTAGGTGTGTGTTAGGTGTGTGTTAGGCATGTGTTAGGTGTGTGTTAGGTGTGTGTCAGGCGTGTGTTAGGTGTGTGTTAGGCATGTGTTAGGTGTGTGTTAGGTGTGTGTCAGGTGTGTGTTAGGTGTGTGTTAGGCATGTGTTAGGTGTGTGTTAGGTGTGTGTCAGGTGTGTGTTAGGTGTGTGTTAGGCATGTGTTAGGTGTGTGTTAGGTGTGTGTCAGGCGTGTGTTAGGTGTGTGTTAGGCGTGTGTCAGGCATGTGTTAGGTGTGTGTTAGGTGTGTGTAATATGTGTGTTAGGCGTGTGTTAGGCGTGTGTTAGGTGTGTGTTAGGTGTATGTAATGTGTGTGTTGGGTGTGTGTTAGGTGTGTGTAATATGTGTGTTAGGCGTGTGTTAGGTGTGTGTAATGTGTGTGTTGGGTGTGTGTTAGGTGTGTGTAATATGTGTGTTAGGCGTGTGTTAGGTGTGTGTTAGGTTTGTGTAATGTGTGTGTTGGGTGAGTGTTAGGTGTGTGTAATATGTGTGTTAGGCGTGTGTTAGGCGTGTGTTAGGTGTGTGTAATGTGTGTGTTGGGTGTGTGTTAGGTGTGTGTAATGTGTGTGTTAGGTATGTTAGGTGTGTGTTAGGTGTGTATTAGGCGTGTGTTAGGCATGTTAGGTGTGTGTTAGGCGTGTGTTAGGTGTGTTAGGCGTGTTAGGTGTGTGTTAGGTGTGTGTTAGGCGTGTGTTCGGCGTGTGTTCGGCGTGTGTTAGTTGTGTGTTAGGTGTGTGTGTTCCGCGTGTGTTAGGTGTGTGTGTTAGGTGTGTGTTAGGTGTGTGTTAGGTGTGTGTCAGGCGTGTGTGTGTAATATGTGTGTTAGGCGTGTGTTAGGTGTGTGTAATGTGTGTGTTAGGCGTGTGTTAGGTTTGTGTTAGGTGTGTGTCCGGCGTGTGTTAGGTTTGTGTTAGGTGTGTGTCCGGCGTGTGTTAGGTGTATGTTAGGTGTGTGTCAGGCGTGTGTGTGTGTTAGGCGTGTGTTAGGCGTGTGTTAGGTGTGTGTAATGTGTGTGTTAGGTGTGTGTAATGTGTGTGTTAGGTGTGTGTTTGGTGTGTGTTAGGCATGTGTTAGGCGTGTTAGGTGTGTGTAATGTGTGTGTAATGTGTGTGTTAGGCGTGTGTTAGGTTTGTGTTAGGTGTGTGTTAGGCGTGTGTTAGGTGTATATTAGGCGTGTTAGGCGTCTTAGGTGTGTGTTAGGCGTGTGTTAGGCGTGTTAGGTGTGTGTTAGGCGTCTTAGGCATGTGTTAGGTGTGTGTTAGGTGTGTGTTAGGCGTGTGTTAGGCGTGTGTTAGTTGTGTGTTAGGTGTGTGTGTTCGGCGTGTGTTAGGTGTGTGTTAGGTGTGTGTGTTCGGCGTGTGTTAGGTGTGTGTTAGGTGTGTGTGTTCGGCGTGTGTTAGGTGTGTGTTAGGTGTGTGTCAGGCGTGTGTGTGTAATATGTGTGTTAGGCGTTTGTTAGGTGTGTGTAATGTGTGTGTTAGGTGTGTGTAATGTGTGTGTTAGGTGTGTATTAGGCGTGTGTTAGGCGTCTTAGGTGTGTGTTAGGCGTCTTAGGTGTGTGTTAGGCGTGTTAGGTGTGTGTTAGGCGTGTGTTAGGCGTCTTAGGTGTGTGTTAGGCGTGTGTTAGGTGTGTGTTAGGTGTGTGTTAGGCGTGTGTTAGGTGTGTGTTATATGTGTGTTAGGCGTGTGTTAGGTGTGTGTAATATGTGTGTTAGGCGTGTGTTAGGTGTGTGTAATGTGTGTGTTGGGTGTGTGTTAGGTGTGTGTTAGGCGTGTGTTCGGCGTGTGTTCGGCGTGTGTTAGTTGTGTGTTAGGTGTGTGTGTTCCGCGTGTGTTAGGTGTGTGTGTTAGGTGTGTGTTAGGTGTGTGTCAGGCGTGTGTGTGTAATATGTGTGTTAGGCGTGTGTTAGGTGTGTGTTAGGTGTGTGTAATGTGTGTGTTAGGTGTGTGTTAGGCGTGTGTTAGGCGTCTTAGGTGTGTGTTAGGCGTGTTAGGCATGTGTTAGGTGTGTGTTAGGCGTGTTAGGTGTGTGTTAGGCGTGTATTAGGCGTGTGTTAGGCGTATGTTCGTTGTGTGTAATGTGTGTGTTAGGTGTGTGTGTTAGGTGTGTGTAATGTGTGTGTTAGGTGTGTGTTTGGTGTGTGTTAGGCATGTGTTAGGCGTGTTAGGTGTGTGTAATGTGTGTGTTAGGCGTGTGTTAGGTTTGTGTTAGGTGTGTGTCCGGCGTGTGTTAGGTGTGTGTTAGGTGTGTGTCAGGCGTGTGTTAGGCGTGTGTTAGGTGTATATTAGGCGTGTTAGGCGTCTTAGGTGTGTGTTAGGCGTGTGTTAGGCGTGTTAGGTGTGTGTTAGGCGTCTTAGGCATGTGTTAGGTGTGTGTTAGGCGTGTGTTCGGCGTGTGTTAGGCGTGTGTTAGGTGTGTGTTAGGTGTGTGTGTTCGGCGTGTGTTAGGTGTGTGTTAGGTGTGTGTTAGGTGTGTGTCAGGCGTGTGTTAGTCGTCTTAGGTGTGTGTTAGGCGTGTTAGGTGTGTGTTAGGCGTGTGTTAGGCGTCTTAGGTGTGTGTTAGGCGTGTTAGGCATGTGTTAGGCGTGTGTTAGGCGTCTTAGGTGTGTGTTAGGCGTGTTAGGCATGTGTTAGGTGTGTGTTAGGTGTGTGTTAGGCGTGTGTTAGGCGTGTGTTAGGTGTGTGTTAGGTTTGTGTAATGTGTGTGTTGGGTGTGTGTTAGGTGTGTGTAATATGTGTGTTAGGCGTGTGTTAGGTGTGTGTAATGTGTGTGTTGGGTGTGTGTTAGGTGTGTGTACTGTGTGTGTTAGGTATGTTAGGTGTGTATTAGGCGTGTGTTAGGCGTCTTAGGTGTGTGTTAGGCGTGTGTTTTGCGTGTGTTAGTTGTGTGTTAGGTGTGTGTGTTCCGCGTGTGTTAGGTGTGTGTGTTCCGTGTGTGTTAGGTGTGTGTTAGGCGTGTGTTAGTTGTGTGTTAGGTGTGTGTGTTCCGCGTGTGTTAGGTGTGTGTGTTCCGTGTGTGTTAGGTGTGTGTTAGGTGTGTGTTAGGTGTGTGTCAGGCGTGTGTGTGTAATATGTGTGTTAGGCGTGTGTTAGGTGTGTGTAATGTGTGTGTTAGGCGTGTGTTAGGCGTGTGTTAGGTGTGTGTAATGTGTGTGTTAGGTGTGTATTAGGCGTGTGTTAGGCGTCTTAGGTGTGTGTTAGGCGTGTGTTAGGCGTGTATTAGGCGTGTGTTAGGCGTGTGTTCGTTGTGTGTAATGTGTGTGTTAGGTGTGTGTTTGGTGTGTGTTAGGCGTGTTAGGTGTGTGTAATGTGTGTGTTAGGCGTGTGTTAGGTTTGTGTTAGGTGTGTGTCCGGCGTGTGTTAGGTGTGTGTTAGGTGTGTGTTAGGTGTGTGTTAGGTGTGTATTAGGCGTGTTAGGCGTCTTAGGTGTGTGTTAGGCGTGTTAGGTGTGTGTTAGGCGTCTTAGGCATGTGTTAGGTGTGTGTAATGTGTGTGTTAGGTGTGTATTAGGCGTGTTAGGCGTCTTAGGTGTGTGTTAGGCGTGTTAGGTGTGTGTTAGGCGTCTTAGGCATGTGTTAGGTGTGTGTCAGGCGTGTGTTAGGTGTGTGTTAGGCGTGTTAGGCGTGTGTTAGGCGTGTTAGGTGTGTGTTAGGTGTGTGTTCGGTAAGTGTTAGGCGTGTGTTAGGCATGTTAGGTGTGTGCTCGGCGTGTTAGGCGTGTTTTAGGTGTGTGTTAGGTGTGTGTCAGGCGTGTGTTAGGTGTGTGTTAGGCGTGTGTAGTGTGTGTTGGGTGTGTGTTAGGCGTGTGTTAGGTGTGTGTTAGGCGTGTTCGGTGTGTGTTCGGTGTGTGTTAGGTGTGTGTAATGTGTGTGTAATGTGTGTGTTAGGCGTGTGTTAGGTTTGTGTTAGGTGTGTGTTAGGCGTGTGTTAGGTGTATATTAGGCGTGTTAGGCGTCTTAGGTGTGTGTTAGGCGTGTGTTAGGCGTGTTAGGTGTGTGTTAGGCGTCTTAGGCATGTGTTAGGTGTGTGTTAGGTGTGTGTTAGGCGTGTGTTAGGCGTGTGTTAGTTGTGTGTTAGGTGTGTGTGTTCGGCGTGTGTTAGGTGTGTGTTAGGTGTGTGTGTTCGGCGTGTGTTAGGTGTGTGTTAGGTGTGTGTGTTCGGCGTGTGTTAGGTGTGTGTTAGGTGTGTGTCAGGCGTGTGTGTGTAATATGTGTGTTAGGCGTTTGTTAGGTGTGTGTAATGTGTGTGTTAGGTGTGTGTAATGTGTGTGTTAGGTGTGTATTAGGCGTGTGTTAGGCGTCTTAGGTGTGTGTTAGGCGTCTTAGGTGTGTGTTAGGCGTGTTAGGTGTGTGTTAGGCGTGTGTTAGGCGTCTTAGGTGTGTGTTAGGCGTGTGTTAGGTGTGTGTTAGGTGTGTGTTAGGCGTGTGTTAGGTGTGTGTTATATGTGTGTTAGGCGTGTGTTAGGTGTGTGTAATATGTGTGTTAGGCGTGTGTTAGGTGTGTGTAATGTGTGTGTTGGGTGTGTGTTAGGTGTGTGTTAGGCGTGTGTTCGGCGTGTGTTCGGCGTGTGTTAGTTGTGTGTTAGGTGTGTGTGTTCCGCGTGTGTTAGGTGTGTGTGTTAGGTGTGTGTTAGGTGTGTGTCAGGCGTGTGTGTGTAATATGTGTGTTAGGCGTGTGTTAGGTGTGTGTTAGGTGTGTGTAATGTGTGTGTTAGGTGTGTGTTAGGCGTGTGTTAGGCGTCTTAGGTGTGTGTTAGGCGTGTTAGGCATGTGTTAGGTGTGTGTTAGGCGTGTTAGGTGTGTGTTAGGCGTGTATTAGGCGTGTGTTAGGCGTATGTTCGTTGTGTGTAATGTGTGTGTTAGGTGTGTGTGTTAGGTGTGTGTAATGTGTGTGTTAGGTGTGTGTTTGGTGTGTGTTAGGCATGTGTTAGGCGTGTTAGGTGTGTGTAATGTGTGTGTTAGGCGTGTGTTAGGTTTGTGTTAGGTGTGTGTCCGGCGTGTGTTAGGTGTGTGTTAGGTGTGTGTCAGGCGTGTGTTAGGCGTGTGTTAGGTGTATATTAGGCGTGTTAGGCGTCTTAGGTGTGTGTTAGGCGTGTGTTAGGCGTGTTAGGTGTGTGTTAGGCGTCTTAGGCATGTGTTAGGTGTGTGTTAGGCGTGTGTTCGGCGTGTGTTAGGCGTGTGTTAGGTGTGTGTTAGGTGTGTGTGTTCGGCGTGTGTTAGGTGTGTGTTAGGTGTGTGTTAGGTGTGTGTCAGGCGTGTGTTAGTCGTCTTAGGTGTGTGTTAGGCGTGTTAGGTGTGTGTTAGGCGTGTGTTAGGCGTCTTAGGTGTGTGTTAGGCGTGTTAGGCATGTGTTAGGCGTGTGTTAGGCGTCTTAGGTGTGTGTTAGGCGTGTTAGGCATGTGTTAGGTGTGTGTTAGGTGTGTGTTAGGCGTGTGTTAGGCGTGTGTTAGGTGTGTGTTAGGTTTGTGTAATGTGTGTGTTGGGTGTGTGTTAGGTGTGTGTAATATGTGTGTTAGGCGTGTGTTAGGTGTGTGTAATGTGTGTGTTGGGTGTGTGTTAGGTGTGTGTACTGTGTGTGTTAGGTATGTTAGGTGTGTATTAGGCGTGTGTTAGGCGTCTTAGGTGTGTGTTAGGCGTGTGTTTTGCGTGTGTTAGTTGTGTGTTAGGTGTGTGTGTTCCGCGTGTGTTAGGTGTGTGTGTTCCGTGTGTGTTAGGTGTGTGTTAGGCGTGTGTTAGTTGTGTGTTAGGTGTGTGTGTTCCGCGTGTGTTAGGTGTGTGTGTTCCGTGTGTGTTAGGTGTGTGTTAGGTGTGTGTTAGGTGTGTGTCAGGCGTGTGTGTGTAATATGTGTGTTAGGCGTGTGTTAGGTGTGTGTAATGTGTGTGTTAGGCGTGTGTTAGGCGTGTGTTAGGTGTGTGTAATGTGTGTGTTAGGTGTGTATTAGGCGTGTGTTAGGCGTCTTAGGTGTGTGTTAGGCGTGTGTTAGGCGTGTATTAGGCGTGTGTTAGGCGTGTGTTCGTTGTGTGTAATGTGTGTGTTAGGTGTGTGTTTGGTGTGTGTTAGGCGTGTTAGGTGTGTGTAATGTGTGTGTTAGGCGTGTGTTAGGTTTGTGTTAGGTGTGTGTCCGGCGTGTGTTAGGTGTGTGTTAGGTGTGTGTTAGGTGTGTATTAGGCGTGTTAGGCGTCTTAGGTGTGTGTTAGGCGTGTTAGGTGTGTGTTAGGCGTCTTAGGCATGTGTTAGGTGTGTGTAATGTGTGTGTTAGGTGTGTATTAGGCGTGTTAGGCGTCTTAGGTGTGTGTTAGGCGTGTTAGGTGTGTGTTAGGCGTCTTAGGCATGTGTTAGGTGTGTGTCAGGCGTGTGTTAGGTGTGTGTTAGGCGTGTTAGGCGTGTGTTAGGCGTGTTAGGTGTGTGTTAGGTGTGTGTTCGGTAAGTGTTAGGCGTGTGTTAGGCATGTTAGGTGTGTGCTCGGCGTGTTAGGCGTGTTTTAGGTGTGTGTTAGGTGTGTGTCAGGCGTGTGTTAGGTGTGTGTTAGGCGTGTGTAGTGTGTGTTGGGTGTGTGTTAGGCGTGTGTTAGGTGTGTGTTAGGCGTGTTCGGTGTGTGTTCGGTGTGTGTTAGGTGTGTGTAATGTGTGTGTTAGGTGTGTGTAATATATGTGTTAGGCGTGTGTTAGGTGTGTGTTAGGCGTGTTCGGTGTGTGTAATGTGTGTGTTAGGTGTGTGTTAGGTGTGTGTTGGGTGTGATTTAGGTGTGTGTAATATATGTGTTAGGCGTGTGTTAGGTGTGAGTTAGGCGTGTTCGGTGTGTGTAATGTGTGTGTTGGGTGTGATTTAGGTGTGTGTAATATATGTGTTAGGCGTGTGTTAGGCGTGTGTTAGGTGTGAGTTAGGCGTGTTCGGTGTGTGTAATGTGTGTGTTGGGTGTGATTTAGGTGTGTGTAATATATGTGTTAGGCGTGTGTTAGGCGTGTGTTAGGTGTGAGTTAGGCGTGTTCGGTGTGTGTAATGTGTGTGTTAGGTGTGTGTTAGCTCCAGTCTTCAGGCTCTGCGCAGCATTAAGCTAAGTAGGTCAAACTATCGCAGAAGAACGCAACTCCACAAACTTTCCGGCGCCTTCGCTGCACGCCGAGTGGGGCGGGGGAGAAAAAAACAATTCACTTGTCACAAACTTGACACCTTTCTCCTTTTCCAGAGGAGGAGGAGGAGGAGGAGGAAGAGAAGAAAAAACTCCAAAGGAGCATTTCATTGTTCTGAAGTTGCCTCTCTGCTGCGCCATCGCTGCCGCTGATATCAACACTTACCTTTTCAATGACAACCTGGAAAATTGCCAGACATTAAGGGGAAGCGCACACGGCCTGGAGTGTGTGTGAGGATGTTGTTTGTGTGTCGGAGGGGAGGCATGGCGGCGGCGGGGGGTGATGTGTAATGCCTGGTCCCAGGGGCAGCAGGCGGGATGCTAAAATAGCTCCCCGCTCACTGCTGCTCTGCTCTGGATGGGGCGTTGGTTAAAAGGTTCCTGGTTTTTTTCCAGCGCTGTGAAAACAGGCGCAGGTTTTGTCTTCAGGGACCCCATTACAAGGCGTGGTGAAATTATCTGAGCTAGATTAAACCTGCTGCGCTCTCAGACAAAATGATCCCAGTAAGAGCAGCTGGAGAGACGGGAGGCTGAATCCCAACTTGAGCAGGAAAAATTTGCATTTTTACCGTTTAGTGAAAGAAAGAAGCTGCAGAGAAGATGTCCACGGTGCAGAAACGCAGCATGTTAAAGGACAGACTGTGGCCTCATCTCTGAGCAACACCTGCAGAATGTCACGCCTGTAAGGCGGTGCGAGTTGCACATGCACTCTCCAGCCTCCCGGATGGGAGGCATCCAGAGAAAATTCATCTGCTGAGCGATAACGGTACATTTCAGAGAAGTTGTCCGACACCTCGCCTCTGAAACGCTCTCATACACTGATAACCGCTGCCGTCTGCTCGCCTATATGTATGGAAATTTGCAGGAGCGTTTCAGACAGGAAAGGGATTAAACTGGAAAAAGGTGAACCAGAAGTACATTGTTTCAGGTTACAAGCAGAACGGCTGGATGTGCTTTCTGTCGACCCAAACACAAGACCCGCCTTAACCCTTTAAATCCCGTGCAGAAGAAATGATTTAGCTCTGAGAGCTTTTTTATTAATACAGATATTTACCATTTATTACATGAGATGTGTCAGTTATTGTTACGGATTATTACTGTGTCCACCAGGGGGCAGCAGATAAAACTCAGACTTAAACTTGTTCCATCGTCCATGAGAAGCTGCGTCTGCAGCGGGGAGGGGTCACTGCAGGCGGCCATGTCTGCCGGACGAGCAACTAACCCACCTGTTTCATATTTAACTAGAAACTTGGTCTGCGGCAAGGCGGGGTGTGTACGCAGCAAGGTGGGGCGTGTACGTAACAGGGCGGGGCGTGTACGTGACAGGGCATGTACGTGGCAGGACGTGTACGCAGCAAGGCGAGGCGTGTACGTGGCAGGATGTGTACGCAGTAAGGTGGGGCATGTACGCGGCAGGACATGTACGCAACAAGGCGGGGCGTGTACGCAGCAAGGCGGGGCGTGTACGCAGCAAGGCGGGGCGTGTACGCAGCAAGGTGGGGCGTGTACGTAACAGGGCGGGGCGTGTACGCGGCAGGACATGTACGCAACAAGGCGGGGCGTGTACGCAGCAAGGTGGGGCGTGTACGCAGCAAGGTGGGGCGTGTACGTAACAGGGCGGGGCGTGTACGTGGCAGGACGTGTACACAGCAAGGCGGGGCGTGTACGCAGCAAGGTGGGGCGTGTACGTAACAGGGCGGGGCGTGTACGCGGCAGGACATGTACGCAACAAGGCGGGGCGTGTACGCAGCAAGGTGGGGCGTGTACGCAGCAAGGTGGGGCGTGTACGTAACAGGGCGGGGCGTGTACGTGGCAGGACGTGTACACAGCAAGGCGGGGCGTGTACGCAGCAAGGTGGGGCGTGTACGCAGCAAGGTGGGGCGTGTACGTAACAGGGCGGGGCGTGTACGTGGCAGGACGTGTACACAGCAAGGCGGGGCGTGTACGCAGCAAGGTGGGGCGTGTACGTAACAGGGCGGGGCGTGTACGCGGCAGGACATGTACGCAGCAAGGTGGGGCGTGTACGCAGCAAGGTGGGGCGTGTACGCAGCAAGGTGGGGCGTGTACGCAGCAAGGCGGGGCGTGTACGCAGCAAGGTGGGGCGTGTACGTAACAGGGCGGGGCGTGTACGCGGCAGGACATGTACGCAACAAGGCGGGGCGTGTACGCAGCAAGGCGGAGCGTGTACGCAGCAAGGTGGGGCGTGTACGCAGCAAGGTGGGGCGTGTACATAACAGGGCGGGGCGTGTACGTGGCAGGACGTGTACACAGCAAGGCGGGGCGTGTACGCAGCAAGGTGGGGCGTGTACGTAACAGGGCGGGGCGTGTACGCGGCAGGACATGTACGCAACAAGGCGGGGCGTGTACGCAGCAAGGTGGGGCGTGTACGCAGCAAGGTGGGGCGTGTACGTAACAGGGCGGGGCGTGTACGCAGCAAGGCGGGGCGTGTACGCAGCAAGGCGGGGCGTGTACGCAGCAAGGTGGGGCGTGTACGCAGCAAGGCGGGGCGTGTACGCAGCAAGGTGGGGCGTGTACGTAACAGGGCGGGGCGTGTACGCGGCAGGACATGTACGCAACAAGGCGGGGCGTGTACGCAGCAAGGCGGGGCGTGTACGCAGCAAGGCGGGGCGTGTACGTAACAGGGCGGGGCGTGTACGCGGCAGGACATGTACGCAGCAAGGTGGGGCGTGTACGCAGCAAGGTGGGGCGTGTACGCAGCAAGGCGGGGCGTGTACGTAACAGGGCGGGGCGTGTACGTGGCGGGGCGTGTACGCAGCAAGGCGGGGCGTGTACGTGGCAGGGCATGGCGGGGCATACGTGTGTTTTTTATGTCAGATGATTTAAAAATGTTTGTACTTTTTTTTTTTTTTTTTAAATTCGTACTTTCTTGCCACCTCAATCAGCTGTTTTATTAAAACAAACCGTTTTACCTGCAACAGCAAAAATACAGAGGCAGCATCTTTCCGTGTTAACCATGCCCACCTCAAATGTCCGACCAATCACACGATACCTCTCAGAGCCCCACAACAAAAAACTTCTGCCAGCCCGATGTTTCGTCAGAAACATCGATGGGAACAAAATGAGGTAATTTTCTTCTCGGAGCCTCGAGAATAAGAAGAAACTTCTGGCTCCTGGAGGACAGAACAGGATTGAGATCAACAAGGTTGGAGCACAGTTTTTGCCATGAAGTCGTGGAGAAGGTCTCAGAAACCAATCAAAGCTGATGGATGGTTGACAGTTTTAGCGGTGTGGTCGGAGGCTCTGCTGGTACATCTTCTCCCCCAGTCGCCTCTTTGGAACACTCACGCTTTTCTGGACCAATGGACACCTTTAAATCTCCTCGTTCTCTCACAGACCAGATCTTCTCAGCGTCTTGTTTCACATCGGCTGTGACATACAGACCGATGATCCGCCATATCTGATCTGCACCGCGGCACTTCCGTTATGGCCACGACCCTTCTGACCTGGATCCTCATCGAGAGACTTTAAACCAGGACAAAAGCCACCGAGTTCGGCGTCGTGGCTGTGACGAGGCCTCCACCAGCATCAGCGCCTCCAGAACACGTCAAGCTCAGCAGCTGAGCTAGAGACAGACAGGAAATCAGACACTTTCAAAATAAAAGTCCCCGTGCAGTTTTGTGCTTGCTAGACTCGCTAGTGAAAGTTCGGTCATTCCCAGTGACAGGTTGGCGGTTGGTCGGTCAGGGGGCTCCATGCATTCTTTTCCCATCATGGACAACGAGACGTTTCATGGAAACCTCGGATCATTTTTACTCAGCAGCAGAGAGGAGCAGGAATGGACCGAGACATCCACAGTTACGCTGCATGGTGACTTTAACGTACTTATTACCACATTAATATGTTCTTATCTCTGCTGCCATCCATTCAGCTGGGTTAGATGTCTGGAAGAGCCATGAAGTCATCTGGCCAACGCACCAACGGCGCTGGTGTGAACTGTGTCGTTCTGAATGAATCCGTGGTGCGGCCACAACGCGCCACCTGCACGCTGGAAGTGACCAGATAACACCAGTTTGCCAGTGTTGCCAGTCTGCTGGTCATCATGGACTTTGAGCTTCCTTCTCTAGGAAAACGTCTTGCGTTTTTCTGCGTAGTTACTTATTTCTGTGTTTTCATGAATGAAACCTGCATCGTGTCGGTTTGCTGAGCTACATGTTGCTGCTTCTGATGGCGGTAATGGAGGAATTTTAGATCATTTTATGCATTTAGAGGCTTTTTCTGCTTCATTTCTGCCGTTGACCTGAGCAGCTGAAGGAAGAAAATCTGGTTTCTGTGATGCTGTCAGGAAGTTTGAGACAGTTTGTCTCCATCTGAGTCACATTAAACCAGTATCCTGACTGGTTGGGACTAGGAATCTAAACTAGTCAGGAGACCACGCCCCCATCTGAAGGCCACGCCTCCCACCAGTCCTGGTGGGTCCATTTATTCTCTGTCCTTTCTCACCATCCATCCTCCTTTATCCCGTCCCTCGTTCATCTGTCCATGCACACTCATCTGTCGTGTCTGACCTTCCATCTTCCTCTTCCTTCATCCTCTTCCTCTGTCGTCTTTTTCTCCAGCTGAACTTTTTCTCCATTTTCATATCAGGAGTTTCTTCATTCTCTGCGAGGGTCTGAAGTCGGCTCGGGTCGGCTGAAACTGTAGCCTTACCCCCAGCTTTGAGTCATGTGACACCAGGGATGAACCAATCAGAGAGCTTCGGATCTTTCCATTCTCTCCCCCGCCTCGTGGAGACCGGGCTCCCGCTCAGAGATCAACAGAACTGTGGGCGTTGTCCTGCCTCATCTGGTCTCCAGCCGCCCCTGAAGCTGTGCTGGACCAGAATCCGGTTCTGAAGGCCGAATCGGTGAGGCAGGACCGGCTGAAAACCCATCGTGTTCTGTAACGGTGTCTGGGTCAGACCACATGTGGGAGGTTGTCCAGCCGAACCCGATCCAAATGGTCACACTGTCGTCTCAGCACAGTGCATCCCGGTGCCGTGCGCTAGCAAGGAGGATTCTCTGACCAGGACCGGGATCAGTATGGTGACCCTGCAGAGTTCTGCACCCTGACGACCTGGTAGTCCTCAAACCTTGTTATCAGAACCAGCGTTAACCTCTGCAGCAACTTGAGCTGCAGGTTGGACCTGCTGGGCCACCGGGACCTCCAGGACCTGCTGGGCCACCGGGATCTCCAGGACCTGCTGGGCCACCGGGATCTCCAGGACCTGCTGGGCCACCGGGACCTCCAGGACCTGCTGGGCCACCGGGACCTCCAGGACCTGCTGGGCCACCGAGACCTCCAGGACCTTCTGGGCCACCGGGATCTCCAGGACCTGCTGGGTCACCGGGATCTATAGGACCTGCTGGGCCACCGAGACCTCCAGGACCTGCTGGGCCACCGAGACCTCCAGGACCTGCTGGGCCACCGGGACCTCCAGGACCTGCTGGGCCACGAGACCTCCAGGACCTGCTGGGCCACCGGGATCTATAGGACCTGCTGGGCCACCGGGACCTCCAGGACCTGCTGGGCCACCGGGACCTCCAGGACCTGCTGGGCCACCGGGATCTCCAGGACCTGCTGGGCCACCGGGACCTCCAGGACCTGCTGGGCCACCGGGATCTCCAGGACCTGCTGGGCCACCGGGATCTCCAGGACCTGCTGGGCCACCGGGATCTCCAGGACCTGCTGGGTCACCGGGATCTCCAGGACCTGCTGGGCCACGAGACCTCCAGGACCTGCTGGGCCACCGGGATCTCCAGGACCTGCTGGGCCACCGAGACCTCCAGGACCTGCTGGGCCACGAGACCTCCAGGACCTGCTGGGCCACCGGGATCTATAGGACCTGCTGGGCCACCGGGACCTCCAGGACCTGCTGGGCCACCGGGACCTCCAGGACCTGCTGGGCCACCGGGATCTCCAGGACCTGCTGGGCCACCGGGACCTCCAGGACCTGCTGGGCCACCGGGATCTCCAGGACCTGCTGGGCCACCGGGATCTCCAGGACCTGCTGGGCCACCGAGACCTCGAGGACCTGCTGGGCCACCGGGATCTATAGGACCTGCTGGGCCACCGGGATCTATAGGACCTGCTGGGCCACCGGGACCTCCAGGACCTGCTGGGCCACCGGGATCTCCAGGACCTGCTGGGCCACCGGGATCTCCAGGACCTGCTGGGCCACCGAGACCTCGAGGACCTGCTGGGCCACCGGGACCTCCAGGACCTGCTGGGCCACCGGGATCTATAGGACCTGCTGGGCCACCGGGACCTCCAGGACCTGCTGGGCCACCGGGACCTCCAGGACCTGCTGGGCCACCGGGATCTCCAGGACCTGCTGGGCCACCGGGATCTGTAGGACCTGCTGGGCCACCGGGATCTATAGGACCTGCTGGGCCACCGGGATCTCCAGGACCTGCTGGGCCACCGGGATCTATAGGACCTGCTGGGCCACCGGGACCTCCAGGACCTGCTGGGCCACCGGGACCTCCAGGACCTGCTGGGCCACCGGGATCTGTAGGACCTGCTGGGCCACCGGGATCTATAGGACCTGCTGGGCCACCGGGATCTCCAGGACCTGCTGGGCCACCGGGATCTATAGGACCAGCTGGGCCACCGAGACCTCCAGGACCTGCTGGGCCACCGAGACCTCCAGGACCTGCTGGGCCACCGGGACCTCCAGGACCTGCTGGGCCACCGGGATCTATAGGACCTGCTGGGCCACCGAGACCTCCAGGACCTGCTGGGCCACCGGGATCTCCAGGACCTGCTGGGCCACCGGGATCTCCAGGACCTGCTGGGCCACCGAGACCTCCAGGACCTGCTGGGCCACCGGGACCTCCAGGACCTGCTGGGCCACCGAGACCTCCAGGACCTGCTGGGCCACCGGGATCTCCAGGACCTGCTGGGCCACCGGGATCTCCAGGACCTGCTGGGCCACCGGGATCTCCAGGACCTGCTGGGCCACCGAGACCTCCAGGACCTGCTGGGCCACCGGGACCTCCAGGACCTGCTGGGCCACCGAGACCTCCAGGACCTGCTGGGCCACCGGGATCTCCAGGACCTGCTGGGCCACCGAGACCTCCAGGACCTGCTGGGCCACCGGGATCTCCAGGACCTGCTGGGCCACCGAGACCTCCAGGACCTGCTGGGCCACCGGGACCTCCAGGACCTGCTGGGCCACCGAGACCTCCAGGACCTGCTTTTCTTTTCCACCCCAACGTCTTTAAACAATCCTCACATTTGCCTTTTTCTGGATGTGGCTCCTATCTTCCCCCACCTCCTCCTCCTCCTCCTCCTCCTCCCCGGATGGGGAGGTGCTGCTGTCCGGATGCTTATTCAGAGAAAAATGGCCTTTTGTCTCAGCTGCTCCCCGTCACAGAAGGCCACGCAGGCTTACCCCCAGCGAATAAAGCCTCGGCCATTGTTATAATTTGCATTGATGCATAGAGAGAGGAGATGGGGGTGGCAGAGGGTGGTGGGGGGGCTCGGTGTAGCATGTGGCAGGGTGGGAGGAGGTTATGCAGAGCGAGGGCATTTTTGTGTGGAAATATAAGCAATGGATGGACGGCGTTTTATTTTCTCCTCACCTCCTGCTTTGCCTCACACACACCCTCCTCACACACCCCCTGGTGGGGGGGTTGAAGGCCTCTTCCTCCAAGGTCTGTGTCAAGGACAGAGCAGGGCTGTGATGTGGTTTAAGGGTATTGCTCTGATGCAATCACATTAGTTAGGCCAGGGAAGAATTCCCCGTCTGACCTCAATCATACGGAGGAAGAGGAGGGAGGAAGAGCGCAGGAGAGGCCTGGATGTAGAGGAAGAGGAGGGAAGAAGAGCGCAGGAGAGGCCTGGATGTAGAGGAAGAGGAGGGAAGAAGAGCGCAGGAGAGGCCTGGATGTAGAGGAAGAGGAGGGAAGAAGAGCGCAGGAGAGGCCTGGATGTAGAGGAAGAGGAGGGAGGAAGAGCGCAGGAGAGGCCTGGATGTAGAGGAAGAGGAGGGAGGAAGAGCGCAGGAGAGGCCTGGATGTAGAGGAAGAGGAGGGAGGAAGAGCGCAGGAGAGGCCTGGATGTAGAGGAAGAGGAGGGAGGAAGAGCGCAGGAGAGGCCTGGATGTAGAGGAAGAGGAGGGAGGAAGAGCGCAGGAGAGGCCTGGATGTAGAGGAAGAGGAGGGAGGAAGAGCGCAGGAGAGGCCTGGATGTAGAGGAAGAGGAGGGAGGAAGAGCGCAGGAGAGGCCTGGATGTAGAGGAAGAGGAGGGAGGAAGAGCGCAGGAGAGGCCTGGATGTCTCCATCACAGGGGGGCAGGATGGACGGCATGTCGGACCAGCTGATGGAAATCTGAATCCTCTCTCCTCCGGTGACATTCTCCGCAGAGGAAGGTTTACTGAGACGAACATGAGACGGGGAGATTGGCGCGACTCTTCCATCCAATTAGACGTGGGCGCGTGAAGCCTGGATGAGGCAGAAGAATCAGACAGTGACTTTATCTGAACTATAAAAACACAGAAAAACAACTTTTTAATGCAGCTCTGTAATAAACAGCCTGGAAATTACAGGCTGACATTTTCAGAACTAACGTTGAGACGGCCATTAGGTAGAAAAATAAATCATATCTGCAACTCCAAGCACTTCTGAGGCGCTAATGTAGCAGGAAGGAGAAATTTCACCCATCTGGAACCCAAAGCAACTGCTGTTGGAGGCACGATGCACCTGGACAGGTGTGCAGCAGATCTCTGGATGTTTAACTGCTTCTTATTTATTCTGCTGTTCCTCCTGTTCTCCACTGTTCCTCCTGTTCTCCACTGTTCCTCCTGTTCTCTGCTGTTCCTCCTGTTCTCCTTATTTATTCTCCTGTTCTCCACTGTTCCTCCTGTTCTCCACTGTTCCTCCTGTTCTCCTTATTTATTCTCCTGTTCTCCACTGTTCCTCCTGTTCTCCACTGTTCCTCCTGTTCTCTGCTGTTCCTCCTGTTCTCCACTGTTCCTCCTGTTCTCCTTATTTATTCTCCTGTTCTCCACTGTTCCTCCTGTTCTCTGCTGTTCCTCCTGTTCTCCACTGTTCCTCCTGTTCTCCACTGTTCCTCCTGTTCTCTGCTGTTCCTCCTGTTCTCCTTATTTATTCTCCTGTTCTCTGCTGTTCCTCCTGTTCTCCTTATTTATTCTCCTGTTCTCCACTGTTCCTCCTGTTCTCCACTGTTCCTCCTGTTCTCTGCTGTTCCTCCTGTTCTCCACTGTTCCTCCTGTTCTCCTTATTTATTCTCCTGTTCTCCACTGTTCCTCCTGTTCTCTGCTGTTCCTCCTGTTCTCCACTGTTCCTCCTGTTCTCCACTGTTCCTCCTGTTCTCTGCTGTTCCTCCTGTTCTCCTTATTTATTCTCCTGTTCTCTGCTGTTCCTCCTGTTCTCCACTGTTCCTCCTGTTCTCCTTATTTATTCTCCTGTTCTCCACTGTTCCTCCTGTTCTCTGCTGTTCCTCCTGTTCTCTGCTGTTCCTCCTGTTCTCCGCTGTTCCTCCTGTTCTCTGCTGTTCCTCCTGGTCCTCCGCTGTTCCTCCTGTTCTCTGCTGATCCTCCTGTTCTCTGCTGTTCCTCCTGTTCTCCGCTGTTCCTCCTGTTCTCTGCTGTTCCTCCTGGTCCTCCACTGTTCCTCCTGTTCTCTGCTGTTCCTCCTGTTCTCTGCTGTTCCTCCTGTTCTCTGCTGTTCCTCCTGTTCTCTGCTGTTCCTCCTGTTCTCCGCTGTTCCTCCTGTTGTTCTCCGCTGTTCCTCCTGTTCTCCGCTGTTCCTCCTGTTCTCTGCTGTTCCTCCTGTTCTCTGCTGTTCCTCCTGTTCTCCGCTGTTCCTCCTGTTCTCCGCTGTTCCTCCTGTTCTCTGCTGTTCCTCCTGTTCTCCGCTGTTCCTCCTGTTCTCCTCTGTTCTTCCTGGTCCTCCGCTGTTCCTCCTGTTCTCTGCTGTTCCTCCTGTTCTCCTCTGTTCTTCCTGGTCCTCTGCTGTTCCTCCTGTTCTCTGCTGTTCCTCCTGTTCTCTGCTGTTCCTCCTGTTCTCTGCTGTTCCTCCTGTTCTCCGCTGTTCCTCCTGTTCTCTGCTGTTCCTCCTGTTCTCTGCTGTTCCTCCTGTTCTCTGCTGTTCCTCCTGTTCTCTGCTGTTTCTCCTGTTCTCTGCTGTTCCTCCTGTTCTCTGCTGTTCCTCCTGTTCTCTGCTGTTCCTCCTGGTCCTCCGCTGTTCCTCCTGTTGTTCTCCGCTGTTCCTCCTGTTGTTCTCCGCTGTTCCTCCTGTTCTCCGCTGTTCCTCCTGTTCTCCGCTGTTCCTCCTGTTCTCCGCTGTTCCTCCTGTTCTCTGCTGTTCCTCCTGTTCTCTGCTGTTCCTCCTGTTCTCCGCTGTTCCTCCTGTTCTCCGCTGTTCCTCCTGTTCTCCGCTGTTCCTCCTGTTCTCCGCTGTTCCTCCTGTTCTCTGCTGTACCTACTGTTCTCCGCTGTTCCTCCTGTTCTCCGCTGTTCCTCCTGTTCTCTGCTGTTCCTCCTGGTCCTCCGCTGTTCCTCCTGTTCTCTGCTGTTCCTCCTGTTCTCCGCTGTTCCTCCTGTTCTCCGCTGTTCCTCCTGTTCTCTGCTGTTCCTCCTGTTCTCCGCTGTTCCTCCTGTTCTCTGCTGTTCCTCCTGTTCTCCGCTGTTCCTCCTGTTCTCTGCTGTTCCTCCTGTTCTCTGCTGGTCCTCCTGTTCTCTGCTGTTCCTCCTGTTCTCTGCTGTTCCTCCTGTTCTCTGCTGTTCCTCCTGTTCTCTGCTGTTCCTGCTGGTCCTCCGCTTTTCCTCCTGGTCCTCCGCTGTTCCTCCTGTTCTCTGCTGTTCCTCCTGTTCTCTGCTGTTCCTCCTGTTCTCTGCTGTTCCTCCTGTTCTCTGCTGTTCCTGCTGGTCCTCCGCTTTTCCTCCTGGTCCTCCGCTTTTCCTCCTGGTCCTCCGCTGTTCCTCCTGTTCTCTGCTGTTCCTCCTGTTCTCTGCTGTTCCTCCTGTTCTCCGCTGTTCCTCCTGGTCCTCCGCTGTTCCTCCTGTTCTCTGCTGTTCCTCCTGTTCTCTGCTGTTCCTCCTGTTCTCTGCTGTTCCTCCTGTTCTCTGCTGTTCCTCCTGTTCTCTGCTGTTCCTCCTGTTGTTCTCTGCTGTTCCTCCTGTTCTCTGCTGTTCCTCCTGTTCTCTGCTGTTCCTCCTGGTCCTCCGCTGTTCCTCCTGGTCCTCCGCTGTTCCTCCTGGTCCTCCGCTGTTCCTCCTGTTCTCTGCTGTTCCTCCTGGTCCTCCGCTGTTCCTCCTGGTCCTCCGCTGTTCCTCCTGGTCCTCCGCTGTTCCTCCTGTTCTCTGCTGTTCCTCCTGTTCTCTGCTGTTCCTCCTGGTCCTCCGCTGTTCCTCCTGTTCTCTGCTGTTCCTCCTGTTCTCTGCTGTTCCTCCTGGTCCTCCGCTGTTCCTCCTGGTCCTCCGCTGTTCCTCCTGGTCCTCCGCTGTTCCTCCTGTTCTCTGCTGTTCCTCCTGGTCCTCCGCTGTTCCTCCTGGTCCTCCGCTGTTCCTCCTGTTCTCTGCTGTTCCTCCTGTTCTCTGCTGTTCCTCCTGGTCCTCCGCTGTTCCTCCTGGTCCTCCGCTGTTCCTCCTGTTCTCTGCTGTTCCTCCTGTTCTCTGCTGTTCCTCCTGTTCTCTGCTGTTCCTCCTGTTCTCTGCTGTTCCTCCTGTTGTTCTCCGCTGTTCCTCCTGTTCTCCGCTGTTCCTCCTGTTCTCTGCTGTTCCTCCTGTTCTCTGCTGTTCCTCCTGTTCTCTGCTGTTCCTCCTGTTCTCCGCTGTTCCTCCTGTTCTCCGCTGTTCCTCCTGTTCTCCGCTGTTCCTCCTGTTCTCCGCTGTTCCTCCTGTTCTCCGCTGTTCCTCCTGTTCTCTGCTGTTCCTCCTGTTCTCTGCTGTTCCTCCTGGTCCTCCGCTGTTCCTCCTTTTCTCCGCTGTTCCTCCTGTTCTCCGCTGTTCCTCCTGTTCTCCGCTGTTCCTCCTGTTCTCCGCTGTTCCTCCTGTTCTCTGCTGTTCCTCCTGTTCTCCGCTGTTCCTCCTGTTCTCTGCTGTTCCTCCTGTTCTCCGCTGTTCCTCCTGTTGTTCTCTGCTGTTCCTCCTGTTCTCCGCTGTTCCTCCTGTTCTCTGCTGTTCCTCCTGTTCTCCGCTGTTCCTCCTGTTCTCTGCTGTTCCTCCTGTTCTCTGCTGTTCCTCCTGTTCTCCGCTGTTCCTCCTGTTCTCCGCTGTTCCTCCTGTTCTCCGCTGTTCCTCCTGGTCCTCCGCTGTTCCTCCTGGTCCTCCGCTGTTCCTCCTGTTCTCTGCTGTTCTTCCTGTTCTCCGCTGTTCCTCCTGTTCTCCTCTGTTCTTCCTGGTCCTCTGCTGTTCCTCCTGTTCTCCGCTGTTCTTCTTTCTGACCTGAAATCACATGAATATTCCGCCGACGCAGAAGAAATTTCCCATTTTTGTATAAGAGCTGGAATTAAATCCAGTTAGGACGCTTTGCAGCTGCTTCTAGGCGTGGAGATGACGAGTCATCGGCGTTGTGACGCTCTTTAAACGGTATTCACGGCATTTAAACGGCAGCTTTAAACACCGATGGACAGACGGTTTCCTCCGTCTCCTGCACGGTTACCCGCAGCTTAGCTTTCCATAACATGATGCAGAAAACGGCGTAATTCCACCGGAAACCACCGGGGCAGTGTTTAGATGTATAGCTGACACACAAGACGCCAAAGAAATAAACCAATAAAATTTTCCTTAATTTTCTTCTTCTGGTGTTTCTGGACAGTTACATCATTCTAGCACATAGACATCATATATACATCGACGCCCCATTGTATCACAAATGATCCGGATCACCACCAAAATTAAATCAGTTCTTCCTTTTCACGTTTCCAACAAGTCCTGAAAATTTCATGAAAATCTGTCCATAAGTTTTTAAGTTATCTTGAACACAAACAGATAAAGCCGATGATTCTAGCGTTGCATTCCTGCTAGCAGCCGATGTCAGAACATGGAAGTGAACTGAACTCAGCGCTGCTCCCTAGTGGAGGAACTGGCTGAACGACACGGCAACATAAAAGACAAACGGAAGTATGAAGATGGCAGACGTCCACAGCTGCAAACTAGTGATGCACGTGTTGGGTTTTTTCCAACCCGCAGTTCCCCGTTTATCCAACCTGCTGCACTCCGGATGGTCAAACTTTTGCTGTCGTGGCCCAAAACGCTACAACCATCTTCCTCTGCACGTCGAATATGGTGAGAACCATCTCCCTGAACAAATCTTACAGCCAAATTAGCTTGTTTAGAGAGGTAAACAGTCTATCCCAGCAGTCACTGGGCGACAGGCAGGTACACCTGGACAGGTCGCCAGTCCGTCGCCGTGACTTTATACTTTATTGGGAATTGATTGGGTAAAAAAAAAGAAGAGCATAAATCCCACTGAGTTTTATCTGGAAAAACCTGTTGAAGGACCTCGTATCAGCTGACTTACGGCGAGGAGTCGTCATCATAATGAGGAAGAAACACCAGAAACAGGCGGTGAAAAACTCAATTTAAGTCTTTTAGTAAGTAAAAAAAACACAAATATGATGTTTTTAATATTTCTTATTTTCAAATAAAAAAAATAAGAGAAACTGCTGGTTGGAGACTTTTTAAGCTGGAAATGTGTGCTGTTGCCCCTTCAGCAGGGGTTCACCATGATTATTATTATTATTGTTATTATTAACATTATTATTATGTTTTTTTTTTAACAATAATAATAGTGAACCCCTTCAACATTATTATTATTATTAATAATAATAATAATAATAATAATAATGATGATATTAATATTATTAATAATAATCATGATAATATCTCCTTCTTTGTGATTATTATTATTGTTACCTTTGTTAGGAATCGTCTTTATTTAGGATGTTTTTTCTAAAAGTGCAGTCTGGATATTTCATATGTGTGTAAATCTAATGACGTGTATTGATCTGTCTGTCCTGGTGGATTATTTGACTTTATCAGTCAGAATCTTCTCAGTTTTAGTGTTTTTATTCCTTTTGCTCTGAAGCTTTCACGTGAACTCGCTGTGAGACCGGCATGAATTTATTCTGATTTTACAACGTTGTGTTTGTTTCTCTGCGACTCTGTTTTCAGTCTACCTGCTTCTCCTTTCTGGGTTTTATGTGTTTTATTCCTGTCTCTGTTTTATTTTGGTCAAACATGTATTTTTTTTTACATGTTCTGGATTCCACAGAACTTCTTCCTGTCTGATCTCTGAATTCACACGAACATCTTGGTGAGAAATGAAATCAGACGGGATGCAGGTGAGTTTTCCTCCTCATGTCGACCAGACCAGGTCCAGGAGAACAAGCTGCAGTATGAATAAAGTTTTATTTTTCCTTATTATTCCTCCAGTTTGACCACATCAGCTGGACCGGCTTCCTCTGCATCCGTCAGAGCTCAGAGGGAGGAAGGTAATTTGCCTCCACCAACACCCCACTCTTCCTTTTTTTAAAAGAAATCTCTGTCTGGGTTGTAAATTTCTTCCAATTCTTCCTCGTTCAGTCCTTCTATCTCCCCCTTGTCTGAATTAATGAGATGGGGTTTGATCAGGGCAGCCAAGTGTTCAGTGGGAAATCTCGCAGCCCGCCTTGTGTCCCGTAATAGAATTTGCATCTAATGCATACATAAATCAAACATCTTTCTGGACATTTTCATATGCATAATGTCATTTCATCCTGTTTCTTTCCAAGTGGGGAGCTGAGCTGGGCGGGGCGGGGCGGATCGCTGGGTGGGGGGTTATATGTAGGTGGTTGTTGGTGCAGGGAGGTTATTTTGTTTTTCTCTTTCTGTTCCACTTTCTCACTCTTTTTGACTTTCTCTTAATGCTTTCAATTTATTTTGCTGACTGCGTAGCCGCGCTGTGAAGCCATGCATCCCAGATCTTTGGGGTTTTGGCTGTCAGATACTTTTACCCAGAGATAAAAAAGAGACAATACATGTGGATCAGTGTGTGCGTGCACGAGCCTCCCTCTGTGTTTGTTAGTGTGTGTGTGTCTCAGAAATGTTGATGGGTGTTCAGAGGCAGCAGAGCAGGCTGCTTCATCACATCTCCACCTTATTCTTGGGAGCTTTGTTATGTAAATGCAGGAGAAAAACCAGCAGATTCAAAGTGCTTTTTCTTCACAAGGAGGTGGGAGATAAAAAAAGCAGCAAGTGACAAGGTGTCTTGATTGTCCTTAGTGCTTTGCTGCTGCTGCTCTAACAAGGCTTGATATTGTAGAAATTCTATTTGCAACCGTCTCAATTTGCATGTCGGACAGTGCTCGTGTGCTCTATTAGCTCTGCATCTGCAGGAGAGGCCGCGCGGATTATAATCACCGCAGTGGACCAGCGCCGCAAACTGGGCAGCTCCACCCTGGACAGTAAGAATAGTGAAAGTAACACAGCAGTGGATGCACTTTTATTATGCTGCTGCTGATGTTGAACAGCTCTATTTAAATACAAACTGACTGCAGAGAAACGATAAATGAAATAAAACTTATTTAGCTTGTTAAGGCTGAGAAGCATGAAAATCAGGATGAATTAACCAAATAAACAGCACGGAGTAAATAGAACATAACAAGCACAATAGAGAAACTGGAGGGGGGTTCGAACAGGTGTATGCGTGACTTCTCTCCACATTCTCCCGCCGTTCAGCAACATACGTGTGAGACGAACAAAGAAAATCTCAAATTGAATCTCAAATTCAAATTTCAATCGTTAAAAAAATCATTTTTCCTGTCAACTCGTCAGACGGGATTTTCTGCTGAATATCTGTTCATCCATTCATCATCCATCCATTCATCATCTATCCATCCATCATCCATTCATCATCCATTCATCGTCCATTCATCATCCATCCATCCATCATCCATTCATCATCCATCCATCCATCATCCATTCATCATCCATTCATCATCCATTCATCATCCATCCATCCATCATCCATTCATCATCCATCCATTCATCATCTATCCATCCATCATCCATCCATCATCCATTCATCATCCATTCATCATCCATCCATCCATCATCCATTCATCATCCATCCATCCATCATCCATTCATCATCCATCCATTCATCATCCATTCATCATCCATTCATCATCCATTCATCATCCATTCATCATCTATCCATCCATCATCCATTCATCATCCATTCATCCATCATCCATTCATCATCCATTCATCATCCATTCATCATCCATCCATCCATCATCCATTCATCATCCATCCATTCATCATCCATCCATTCATCATCCATCCATCATCCATTCATCATCCATCCATTCATCATCCATCCATCCATCATCCATTCATCATCCATCCATTCATCATCCATTCATTCATCATCCATTCATTCATCATCCATTCATCATCCATTCATCATCCATCCATTCATCATCCATCCATTCATCATCCATCCATCATCCATTCATCATCCATCCATTCATCATCCATTCATTCATCATCCATTCATTCATCATCCATTCATCGTCCATCCATTCATCATCCATCATCATCCATTCATCATCCATCCATTCATCATCCATCCATCCATCATCCATTCATCATCCATCCATTCATCATCCATTCATTCATCATCCATTCATTCATCATCCATTCATCATCCATTCATTCATCATCCATTCATCATCCATCCATTCATCATCCATCCATCATCCATTCATCATCCATTCATCATCCATCCATTCATCGTCCATCCATTCATCATCCATCCATCATCCATTCATCGTCCATCCATTCATCATCCATTCATCGTCCATCCATTCATCATCCATTCATCATCCATCCATTCATCATCCATCCATCATCCATTCATCATCCATTCATCATCCATCCATTCATCATCCATCCATCATCCATTCATCATCCATTCATCATCCATCCATCATCTAGTGCAGGTTCATGGGGGGTTAGATTTCAGGGCTGGATGTGGACCCCAGGATGGATCACTGGTCCATCACCATGGAAACCCTGTAGACCAGGTATCTCCTGGTGGGCGGTCTTTCTGCAGGTAACAAGCTGAGATCAGCTTGAGGTGAATCAGGTGTTGCAGCAGGAAACAGAGATCCAGCTGAAAGCATTCAATTCAACTTTATTTATATAGCGTCAAATCACGGCAATGCCATCTCAAGACGCTTTACAGACAGAGGGGAAAACATAATGAAAGCCAATTCATAACAGCCTATATAAGGAAACCAACAGATTGAGTTGAGTCCAACTCAATCTCCCATCCTGAGCAAGCACACTGGCAACAGTGGGAAGGAAAAAACTCCCTTTTAACAGGAAGGAAACCTCCGGCAGAACCCGGCTCAGGACAGGCAGCCATCTGCCTCTGCTGTGTGGGGGGAAGAGGACAGAAAGACAACAGACAACAGGAACTGCTACTCCCGGCCAGGGAGACCAGCTGAGACAGGAGACATACATGTTAATGATGCAAGCATGAAATGATGAAAGCAATGATGAAAGCATGTAACACAGTATCGCTGAATGACCCTTCCACATGGTTTACAGTATGTCCTCCTCCGTTTCACATCCTCTACATCAGCCCCCAACCCAGCCCTGCTTGCTTTCATGCTTCATCAGCTGCTTCTCACCATGAACGCTGCATTCTGCCAGAAATGTTTCCTTTTTCCAAAGTAAGCCTGAAACTTCTGCATTGTGACGTTTCTCAGACCATGTTCCATGCAGATGAAGACGTGTCCTCGCCAACAGGAAGCAACGCAAAGCGTAAATATAGACCGACTTTGTCGTTCAGGGAGGAGGAATAATCACACGTCTTCAGAAAATCCCATTTCTACGCATGTCGTCCCCCAGACCCCCCCGCCAGCAGCCACCAGGGCTGCCTTCCAAGCAACAGGTTGGCCAGATAGTTGCAGGTTCCTCAGGTTCTGTTATTTTCCTTCTCCAAGTTAAAACGGCTGAAATGAAGTGAAGTCTTAACCAGTTCATTAGAAGCAGGAACTTCCACAACGCTCCAGGCTAATGAGATCTGTCAAAACATGATGAAGTCAGGAAACAATCCACCATCTTCTGCCGCTTATCCGGGGTCGGGTTGCGGGGGCAGCAGCCTAAGCAGGGAAGCCCAGACTTCCCTCTCCCCAGCCACATTTGCCAACTCTGCGGGGGGGATCCCGAGGCATTCCCAGGCCAGCCGAGAGATATAATCCCTCCAGCGTGTCCTGGGTCTTCCCCGGGGTCTCCTCCCAGAGGGACGTGCCTGGAACACCTCACCAGGGAGGTCCAGGAGGCATCCTGACCAGATGCCCGAGCCACCTCAACTGGTTTCTCTCGATGCGGAGGAGCAGCGGCTCTACTCTGATCTCCTCCCGGATGACCGAGCTCCTCACCCTATCTCTAAGGGAGAGCCCGGTCACCTTGCGGAGGAAACCCATTTCAGCCGCCTGTATACGAGATCTCCTTCTTTCGGTCACGACCCACAGCTCATGACCATAGGTGAGGGTAGGAACGTAGATCGACTGGTAAATCGAGAGCTTCGCCTTCTGGCTCAGCTCCTTCTTCACCACGACAGACCGGTGCAGAGTCCGCATTACTGCAGACGCCGCACCGATCCGTCTGTCGATCTCGCGCTCCATCCTTCCCTCACTCGTGAACAAGACCCCGAGATATTTAAACTGCTCCACTTGAGGCAGGACCTGACTCCCGACCCGGAGAGGGCAATCCACCCTATTCCGGCTGAGGACCATGGTCTCAGATTTTGAGGTGCTGATTCCCATCCCAGCCGCTTCACACTCGGCCGCGAATCACTCAAGCGAGAGCTGGAGATCATGACCAGATGAAGCCAACAGGACCACGTCATCTGCAAAAAGCAGAGACCCAATCCTGAGGCCACCAAGTCGGATCCCCTCAACACCTCGGCTGCACCTAGAAATTCTGTCCATATAAGTTATGAACAGAATCGGTGATAAAGGGCAGCCTTGGCGGAGTCCAACCCTCACCGGAAACGAATCCGACTTACTACCGGCAATGCGAACCAAGCTCTGACACCTGTCGTACAGGGACCGGACAGCTCGTACATGGGGGTCCGGTACCCCATACTCCCGGAGTACCCCCCACAGGAGCCCCCGGGGGACACGGTCGAATGCCTTCTCCAGGTCCACAAAGCACATGTAGACTGGTTGGGCAAACTCCCATGCCCCCTCCAGGACCCCAAAGAGGGTATAGAGCTGGTCCACTGTTCCGCGACCAGGACGAAAACCACACTGCTCCTCCTCAATCCGAGATTCGACTATCCGGCGGACCCTCCTCTCCAGGACCCCTGAATAGACCTTACCAGGGAGGCTGAGGGGTGTGATTCCCCTGTAATTGGAACACACCCTCCGGTCCCCCTTCTTAAAAAGGGGGACCACCACCCCAGTCTGCCAGTCCAGCGGTACTGTCCCTGATGTCCACGCGATGCTGCAGAGGCGTGTCAGCCAGGACAGCCCCACAGCATCCAGAGCCTTAAGGAACTCCGGGCGGATCTCATCCACCCCCGGGGCCTTGCCGCCAAGGAGCTTTTTAACCACCTCAGCGACTTCAGCCCCAGAGATAGGAGAGTCCACCCCTGAGTCCACCAGCTCTGCTCCCTCATGGGAAGCCGTGTTGGTAGGATTGAGGAGGTCTTCAAAGTATTCCTTCCACCGACCCACAACGTCCCGAGTTGAGGTCAGCAGCTCCCCATCTCCTCTGTACACAGTATTGATGGAGCACTGCTTCCCCCCCCTGAGCCGCCGGATGGTGGACCAGAATCTCCTCGAAGCCGTCCGGAAGTCTTTCTCCATGGCCTCGCCGAACTCCTCCCATGCCCGAGTTTTTGCCTCGGCAACAGCCGAAGCCGCATGCCGCTTAGCCCGCCGGTACCCATCAGCTGCCTCCAGAGTCCCACAGGCCAAGAAGGCCCGATAGGACTCCTTCTTCATCTTGACGGCATCCCTCACTGTTGGTGTCCACCAACGAGTCCCGGGATTACCGCCACGACAGGCACCAACTACCTTACAGCCACAGCTCCGGCTGGCCGCCTCAGCAATAGAGGCACGGAATACAGCCCATTCAGACTCAATGTCCCCCGCCTCACCCGGGACATGGTCAAAGCTCTGCTGAAGGAGGGAGTTGAAGCTCGCTCTGACAGGGGACTCAGCCAGACGTTCCCAGCAGACCCTCACAACACGTTTGGGCCTGCCAGATCTGACCGGCTTCCTCCCCCACCATCTGAGCCAACTCACCACCAGGTGGTGATCAGTTGAAGCTCCGCCCCCCTCTTCACCCGAGTGTCCAAGGCATGTGGCCGCAGGTCCGACGATACGACTACAAAATCGATCATTGAACTGCAGCCCAGGGAATCCTGATGCCAGGTGTACATATGGACACTCTTATGTTGGAACATGGTGTTCGTTATAGACAATCCATGACGAGCACAGAAGTCCAATAACAGAACACCATTTGGGTTCAGAGGGGGGGGACCATGCCTCCCAATCACTCCCCTCCAGGTCTCACTGTCATTGCCCACGTGAGCATTGAAGTCCCCCAGCAGAACAATGGAGTCCCCAGAAGGAGCATGTTGGGAAACAAACAAACAAATAAACAAACAAGCTCCTAATCTGATATTTACCTATTTGGTTTTTTACTGTGTGAGTCTCAGTGAAGCTGCTGGGGTTAAAAACATGTTTATTTTGAAATGTATTTTTCAACCAAACCGACACGGCGGATTAATACGCCACCAAAAATAGTCCCTTCTGGCGTTCCATCCTGCTGTTTGAGGAGTGTTTCTCAGAACGACTGATTGGCTCTTTTAGGAAATAAGTCATTTTTTGAGAGTGTTGAGACGTGGTCTGCAGCCAGTTTAATCTGGTCAGGATGGCGGCAGGCGGCGGGGTGCTGACCCCTCAGCTATCTGATCACGTGACACGGACGTGTCCGCTCGAGCTGCCGACGTCGTTCCATCAGCCGCTGTTGAGTTTTATCCAGACACAAATTATTTCCACGTCTATTCCCACACAGATCACCAAGACATAAGCAGACGGATGCTCGGCTTTCTCACACACACGCGCGCGCAGACACGCAATACACACACCAAGACACACACACACACAGATTGGTTTTTACATCAACCCAGACTGAACTGAACGAGACCAGTCAGTCATTTTAATTATTTTCCATCTAATCAATGTGAATAATTTTTAATTGATCTGTCGTTTGATTATTTTTAAAAGATTTGATTTGAGGTAAATTGATCATCAGGATTTATTGTTTCCAAATCGTTTGTCTAGTATTGATGATGTTAAGTTTTATTGCCATCAAATCGTAATGAAGATATTAATGTACGCTGTTCAGTCGAGGCTAAAAGTATCTGTCGATATCGATGAAAAGTGCTTCAGTATGAACAGAACGAACCTTCGTATCATAAATGTGCAGTTAACCCAGAAGTTAATTTAGCTCTGATGACAACATGCAGGCTGAGAATAAAACGGAGAACTTGGATTAAATCAGATTAAATCTGTTTAGCTGAGCTAAACGAAGCAACTCTGAAGCCAGAAATCTGAGAAAGTGATGTTTAAACGTGTTCACATGTTTTATTTCTACATTAAAGCCATTTTCATGTTTACAACAAACTTGTGTACATACACGAACGTCTGGCTGCTTTTGTGACAGTGTGTATGTGTGTGTGTATGTGTGTGTGTGTGGTTAGCTGAGCTGGTTTGGACTCGTCGGGAACTAACCAGGCATCTACACATTGCCTAAACACTCCGCTGGAATCCATTCTAGTAAATCTGAGGCGTATCTGTGTGTTGCTGTCTAATTGGCTCTTTCTGAGGCCTCTCGTTCGCCACATCAGTCGTCGGAGACACTCCCTTCCACGTGCTTAACAACCGTTACACACTCCATTTGACAGTTTGAGGGTTCGGAGCAGGAGTCAGTGACCATAAATCTGCTTTACGTGAAGTTGCGTCACAAGCAAAAGAAAAGCAGCTGAAATGAGGAAGATTTCCACAAACAATCAGACGAGTTCTGGCTAAAAGTACCGTTTCCATCGAACAGCATCCTGCAGCTCCATCACACGTAAGTCTCCATGTCTCACGCCCGAACCATATGCGAGCATGACAACCTCCCGGTGCAGGCTGGATTTCCTCCTTCCTGAAGCTGCGTGGATGCAGCGAGAACTTGAGGCGAAGCAGCTGGAAAGGCAGGTGTTGGCCAACATGCTGCCTCTTTGACTGGACATGTCACGCTTCCCTCAGTCAGCTGCTGGAGAACATCTGGGCCTCGCTGGTTGACGCTCTGCTGCGACTTGCGTACTCTGAGCTGGACCGCCATGACATGTTGGGAGGCTGCATGATGACAAGGAGGCATCTGTGAGACGGTGAAAACAACAAGCACCATTAATGCTCCTACATGGGATCAGCTGACATAGATTCTTCTGGAGGTTCTCTCTGCAGCTGCTCGCAGCGATGAAGACGTCGGGATCAATGTCAAAATGAAACAGACTGATGAAGAAGCTGGTTTGGATCAAAACACAGCAGCTAGTAGAAAGGTTTAAAGACCTAAACATATTTATAAATATCCAGAGTGACTTTACCAGCTCAGGAATCAATTCTTAAGCTCAAATGACTCGTTCCTGTTACCGCTAGCTGCTTTCTAGCTAGCTGACTATCTGCTATCTGGCTAAGTGACTAGCTAGCTAACCGCCTATCTGGCTTGCTTCCTATTTGGGTAGTTGGGTAGATGCTATCTGACTATCTAGTTAGCTCAATAGCTGCTATCTGGCTAGTGGACTAGCTAGCTAGCTGCCTATCTGGGTAGTTGGGTAGATGCTATCTGACTAGCAGACTAGCAGCCCTTTGGCCAGCTGACTAGCTGCTATCTGGCTAGCTGAAACCTTTCCACAACGATGCCTGAAACAGATTCAATCATCAGGAAAGTTCTGGCATTCATCCGTCATCCACCTGTTTGTATGAATGCCGACATGCACCACACTAACTCCAGCTGCAACACACTGTGTCCACCGCCCCCCAGATGGAGGAAAATGGCCAAAACTGATGTGCAAAGTCTCTCATGGATGCAGAAAAACTGACTAAAGCTGCATCAACAACTCAAGAAGTTTCAGTAAGATGTCTGCTGGGTCTGATGGAAGAATCCAGGACGGCGCTGCTCCCAGTCATGACCAGGTACTCTCCAGATTTTAGCCTCATTAGGCCGATTTTCTGCGTTCAGATGGAGGGGGACGTGTTAGCTAGCTCAGCACTGGGCAACCGTAAATGGGTTTGACTTCAAATAAACTTCAATATGCAGCATAATGTCGCCCTAAACACACGACACATATGACAGTTTAGGAGTTTAAGGCAGAGCATGGTGATGTGGACGAGCACGGCAGTCCTGCAGATGGTCCCTGATGAAGATGAATATACAGCACACACGTGTTAAATCAGCCGCTGCGTGGTCAGAGACGGGCTTTTACACGACATGTTGCTTTCTTTGCATTGCACAAACAACCTGGCATCGCTGCACTTTTAACTGGATCTCCCCGATGTCAGAGCAGATATCAGAATGTGCAGGTAGATTTATTGGGAGCAGCCAGTCGTGCAGTCGTGGGCCTGTCATGTAATGAAGCGAATATACCAGGCGAGTGGTCAGAGAGGCCGGGCTAGTTAATAACACCCAATTTCTCTGAGCCTGGCAACGAGGAAGGCTGGAAATATCTGCTCGGGAGACTCGTTGTGGGTTTCAATCTCACTCCAGATCCATTTTTATGTTTGCCTGCTGATTTATGGCCTTATTTTAACTGTCTTCTACATGCAAATGCATGGCGACTGCTGAAGAAATATACATAATGTGATTCTCAGGGTCATCCCTCCAGCCTGTCAGGTGGAGGTGGTGTGGGAGGAGCTGGGGGGAGGTGTCAGAGGGACTGAGGGAATTATCTTTTCCAGGGTTGGATGTAGATAGGAGGGGCCCCGTTTGGCCTTCAGCAGATATTCCTCATCCTCAGCAGGACGGCGTTTAATTAAACTTCACAATTACTCTTTTTTCCTCAGCGTTTGTTTGTTGCTAATAAACTTCCATCTGGTCCATTTTTAATGTTAATCGTCTGCATTTTGTCTTGTCCAGCTCCATCCTGGAAGCCTTCGCCTCCCCCCGTCTCACGCAGGAGATACTGATTTGAAAATGATTCCCAGGCAGGCCATTATGATCATATATCGTGACACGTGAAGAGCGACTTTATTAAAGATATCTGTCATGGCGGCTCCTCTGCCAGTCTCCCTGCCTGGACATGACAAAGTAGATTCATCAATTAAGCCTTAGCAATTGCATTTGCAGGGATATTAGACTGTTTTTACATTTTCTTTCACATTATTTCACACATTTTTCACACTGAGGTTTATGTTAATGAGGAGACTTGGGCTGATGCCCCAGAGAGGAGTGCTGGGAGTCTGGTTTCAGCTCCTCTCCTCGTACTGAGGCCTGTTCAATCAAAGTCCGTCTGCTCCTTATTTGTAGCCAGAAGCTTAAAAAATCTTGTTTCCTCAGCTGATGCTGGAATCGCACCAACGCTGTGCTGGGCCGTGACAAAGAAGCGCCGGGTCGGGCTCGCAGAGGCCAACTCGGAAATGTTTGGGTGCATAAAACTGCAGTTCCCCCTTCATCCACTAGGGGCTGCAAAACAGAGCAAATCCCCATAGACTCCCATGTTAAAAAGACCAACTTCACAGCAGAAATAAACATGTTTACAGCAGAAATAAACATGTTTACAGCCTGGTACCAAATTCCATTTTAGGTTAAATAAGTCAGGTTTACCTTCATGACAACTGTGGGGGGAGTACATTTTTTTATAACTCGCCCGTTTAAAAGTAATTTAATCTCGAAGTTCGGCATATTTAGGGACGTGTCCTTTTGATTGACAGGTACCCGATCTCCCGCTTCAAGTCAGAAGAACGTAGAACAACCGCGGTTTTTAGCCGGTTAACAACGTCACTTAGCTTTAGCCCGCTTACCTCCGTTAGCTGGTTAGCTCCTGTTATCTCCGGGTTAGCTCGGTTAGCTCTTAGCTACAGAAAGCTCGGAGTTCGCTCGATGTCAATCATCCACCATGACACTCACAGCCCCCCTCTCAGCTCCACCTCTTTGCCCATATTTGTATTTTCCGGGTGAGACGACACGCATGCCCCTGCCAAGATGGTGATGGTAGGAACCGCCCACCAAGTTTCAATTCTCGGAGACTCCGCCCATCTTTTATACACAGTCTATGATCCGAGCAGTTCGGAACGTGTTCTGCTGAATTGTTCTGCAGTGACGGGATGGAAATGACCCGGCTCAGCCCAGTTTTAGCTGCTTGCATCGTTCATCCAGCTACAACCCAAATCCTGCATCTGTGAATGATGGAGGGATGAAGGTGTAGCAGGAAACAAAAACATCTCCTGGTTCAGCTGCTGGTTTTAAAGCAACGGACCAGGTTGACCAGCGTTACTGCTGGTGAAGCACCGATTCTTCATGATTGCCTTCCTGATGGATCTTCTATCAGGTCTGGCTTGGTGACCCTGATCCATCCTGTAGTCCTGCTGCCAGAGGCTGCTGGGAGACGTCCCATGATGCACCGGGAGACGGCCCATTAGGTACTGGGAGACTGATTGAGGTTTTCCCTCCTGGTTCTGGTCCTGACGGAGGCTTTTCCCTCCACTGCCGCCTGGTACCAGCTAACGATGGAGGAGATAAAGTGAAAGATGTGGTCCGGTTTGTGTGTTCTTTCAGCGCTGCCATTATTTTATGACTTCGTTATAAACTGGTCTAAATGGATCATGAAAAGTGTTTTAACTGGATTTTAGTTCAACTCAACCAGTTTAATTAAAATGTCTAAAAGTAAATAATGACCATTGTGAATTTGTGTTGTATGAATAAAGCTTGCCATAAACCAGCATAAATAAGAGGAATTTTCTTCATAAAACAATAAGTTTTCTCCTGAAAATCAATTGTAAATAATAACGTAAGAAATTAATCGCACAGGTCACGACCTCCCAGCTCCAGTGGGAAAGTCCTCGTTGCATTCCTCCACCAACCCCTCCAACCTCCTGATGGGGATGGTGATGTCCAGCGGTTTTCAGGTAAATGTCTCAGGTAAAGCGTTGTTATGAAGTTCCGCCTGGTCCAGGTGTCCGAAGGCCTGAATGTAAATAAAACAATCCTGAACTTGTTGCTTTCATTGGATGGATGTTGGAACATCACCTGTCTGCAGGTAACATCACCTGTCTGCACGTAGCATCACCTGTCTGCACGTAGCATCACCTGTCTGCACGTAGCATCACCTGTCTGCAGGTAGCATCACCTGTCTGCAGTAGCATCACCTGTCTGCAGGTGGCATCACCTGTCTGCAGGTAACATCACCTGTCTGCAGGTGGCATCACCTGTCTGCAGGTGGCATCACCTGTCTGCACGTAACATCACCTGTCTGCATGGAACATCACCTGTCTGCAGGGAGCATCACCTGTCTGCAGGGAGCATCACCTGTCTGCAGGTAGCATCACCTGTCTGCAGGGAACATCACCTGTCTGCACGGAACATCACCTGTCTGCACGGAACATCACCTGTCTGCACGGAACATCACCTGTCTGCACGGAACATCACCTGTCTGCAGGTAGCATCACCTGTCTGCAGGGAACATCACCTGTCTGCAGGTAGCATCACCTGTCTGCAGGGAACATCACCTGTCTGCAGGGAACATCACCTGTCTGCAGGTGGCATCACCTGTCTGCAGGTAGCATCACCTGTCTGCACGTAACATCACCTGTCTGCACGTAACATCACCTGTCTGCACGGAACATCACCTGTCTGCAGGTAACATCACCTGTCTGCAGGTGGCATCACCTGTCTGCAGGGAACATCACCTGTCTGCACGTAACATCACCTGTCTGCATGGAACATCACCTGTCTGCAGGGAACATCACCTGTCTGCAGGTAGCATCACCTGTCTGCAGGGAACATCACCTGTCTGCAGGGAACATCACCTGTCTGCAGGTAGCATCACCTGTCTGCACGTAACATCACCTGTCTGCATGGAACATCACCTGTCTGCAGGTAACATCACCTGTCTGCAGGTGGCATCACCTGTCTGCAGGGAACATCACCTGTCTGCACGTAACATCACCTGTCTGCAGGTAGCATCACCTGTCTGCAGGGAACATCACCTGTCTGCAGGTAGCATCACCTGTCTGCAGGGAACATCACCTGTCTACAGGTAACATCACCTGTCTGCAGGTAGCATCACCTGTCTGCAGGGAACATCACCTGTCTGCAGGTAACATCACCTGTCTGCAGGGAACATCACCTGTCTGCAGGTGGCATCACCTGTCTGCACGGAACATCACCTGTCTGCAGGGAACATCACCTGTCTGCACGTAACATCACCTGTCTGCACGTAACATCACCTGTCTGCAGGTAACATCACCTGTCTGCACGGAACATCACCTGTCTGCAGGGAACATCACCTGTCTGCAGGGAACATCACCTGTCTGCAGGTAGCATCACCTGTCTGCAGGGAACATCACCTGTCTGCAGGGAACATCACCTGTCTGCAGGTAGCATCACCTGTCTGCAGGGAACATCACCTGTCTGCAGGGAACATCACCTGTCTGCAGGTAGCATCACCTGTCTGCAGGGAACATCACCTGTCTGCAGGGAACATCACCTGTCTGCAGGGAACATCACCTGTCTGCAGGTTTTTCAGGTTTTTCTCAGACCAGGTGGATTTCCCAGTCCCTTTTCTCACCTGTTCAGGACTTCATCCAGGTGCGTCTCATTTAAATGCAGAAGCTCAAAGCAAATCTCTGTTTTTAGGTCATTTCCTTTTCTTCTGCGATTCACTGCATAAATTTTCGTGTTTCACCGACACTCGGGGTCTGAATTTTTTATGGCTGAAAGCGTTGTAATAATTGCTGAACACGTGTCGGTGTAGGAGAGGCTCTGTCAGAGCTCATAAAGTGGAATTAGCATGTTAACCCTGACGATGGCTGGGAACAGAGAGGGAGGAGCGGCGTGGAAAAGCAGACGGAGGCATTGAAATGGACTCGGTTGGGATTAACGAGGCGAGCAGGAATTGGACGCGGTATCCTAGAAGAACTGAACATGCAGGAGCTGCGTCTGAATGTAAATATTCAGTCATCTCTGGGTGCATGTAGGGATCTGAACACTGGAGACGGAGGAGTGGAGGGAAGTTACCAAACAGTCTGTTTCCTCTACGCTCTGGATGACGTGATGGAAGGATTAAAAACTGTCATTCTGTCAAGTTTCACTGGAAAATACCTTCTTAAAGTTGATTGATGAGCACCTCGTGGTAAACTTCTACATATGAACAAGTAAATATGATATAAATGTGATCGGAATCAGGCATCATCTTTGGCTTGTCTCTTCTCCGAGATCTCTCCAGTAGGTAAAAGTCAGTCTAATGTTGGCTCAAATCGCACAGCTTCATTCCCTTTCCTCGCTTCCTCCAGCAGAATCCGCTGTGAGAGCATTTAAAAGCAGCCGTTGTGTCGCTACGTAGCTTCGGCCATGAGGTGAAAAGCAGCACATGATGCTCTGGTTTCTGGCTGCAGGGCAACAACAGCAGCAGGAATGCACCTGAACGTCACCGTGGCGTCAAACTGGGTCAGAAAGTTCAGTTTTACGTTGGAACGTGATGTAGCATGTCATAAAACCCAGCTAAGCTGTTACCAATGTAAAACCCTCCCTGCACAGCCACTGTGGACGTTTCCTCTCAAACCACCTGTCTGAGCCTTTCTGTGGCTTCTGCCCTCTGGCATGATGCTCCCTCGCTGCTGAAACGCTGATGTGCCACCATGAAAGCTCTTCCCCTCAGCATCAGCTCAGACTGGCTGCTTCTGTGACATGAAGATGCTAAAGTGTGTTAGCGGTGATCTCTGCAGAGCCGCGACGCGTCAGGTCCCGGATTATCTGCATGTTTATATGCAAACATGCTGCAACCATCAGCAGCAGCAGCGTGTTGGCCGCAGTTGCCATCGCCGTCTGAATGAACCGCTCACCGTGTGACAGGCTGAAGCTTCCAGCCGGCTTCTAGCTTATCCATGTAAAACGCGTTTAGAACGACCAGAGATGTCAAAATACACACGATACAAATAATCAGGTGGTTTCTGATCATCCATGTTGTCACGAAAAGGCTGAAATAAGAAACATCTGTTCAGACCAGGACTTTGGACACGAGCCTCATGAACCGTCCCGTTTCTGTGTCTACCGTCCAGATTAAACAGGTTTTTCCTCCTGATCTCTCAGAGTTAGAGTCCAGTAACGGACACATGGTCCAGGGGGAGGAGCCTGTAACTATGGCAACGTGACGCTGGATTCTGCAGGATGATCTATGTTCAGTCAGAGTGAGAAGCTGGATTCCTTCTGAGGAAACGATGTTTTTGGTCTGCGTTTCTTTGCGTTTGTTTGTGCTGCAGAGTTCCGGCCGTCGTGCCGTGAGACGCCGCCACCATCGCATCCAAACGCGACTGATCAGCCAGATCAAAGAGGAAATATTTCCTGCTCTCTCACATCTGCGCTGGTGGCTGGGAACGGAACAAACAAGTGTGTTGGGCCTGGAGATGGATGCTGTTTACAGTCTGAAGCGGCTTGATCTGCTCCGGCCTGCATCCCTCTCCAGATGAATTATTTACCACCGAGCGGCAGACGAGCCTGAAGTTTGACCTTAAGATTTGTTTCAACTTGTGATGTCTGAAAGGAAGCGGCGAGCGGCTGTCGGCGCAGCACGGAAACGCGCTTCTCCCTCATGTTTACGTAATGTTGAACAGAACCTTCTCATCTCCCCGCCGGGTGTCCAGCGGCGCACTGCACATCCTCGGCTTCAGGCCCTGAAAGGCCTCCTGCACCTTGATGAAGCCCTTTAATAAAAGCCCATTAATACGTATGACATAAATTCACAAGCTATTAATTACATGTGGCTGTGAATAATTTACACTGGTGGCAGCAGCCTGCCGGAGCTGCACAGGAAGGCAGGAGGCCTCTGATTTAAATGGTCTGTGTTGTGTTTGCGCCTCCCACAGAATACACAATCACCCCTGATGAGCCTAATCGTCCCGCTTGTGCTGCTGTTCGACAAGGACCATCAGGAACTAACCGATCCACTGTAGCCCGTTTATGCAGCTGCGTACTGACATCACATCAATATTTAAAATCTTTCTTATGCATGTATTCCGGCTTGTCTGACTTCATTGAGACCGTTCCTCATCCTCAGGCTGGGACCAGCTCCCTCCGGAGCGCCGGGCTCGAGGCTGGAGGAAGATTCCCGGGAACGTCTCCGTGTTCGGCTGCTGTCCATTACGAGGAGGAGAGAGCTGAAGACCCTTTCATCAAGGTTTGGGTTTATATTTCCTGTAATATTTCTCCTCAGCGAGTTGGACACATCAGACATGTATTTGTCTGGGTTGGACCTCCTTTCCAAGCCCTGGTGGGACCCAACAATGTCTGAACGTTCCTCAGAGATTTTCCTCCATATTGACATGAAGAATCAGTTTCTGCACATCAAAACATCGTTGTTAGAGAAGCTACCTGCAGACAGGTGATGCTACCTGCAGACAGGTGATTCTACCTGCAGACAGGTGATGTTCCCTGCAGACAGGTGATGCTACCTGCAGACAGGTGATGCTACCTGCAGACAGGTGATGTTCCCTGCAGACAGGTGATGCTACCTGCAGACAGGTGATGTTCCCTGCAGACAGGTGATGCTCCCTGCAGACAGGTGATGTTCCCTGCAGACAGGTGATGCTCCCTGCAGACAGGTGATGCTACCTGCAGACAGATGATGCTACCTGCAGACAGGTGATGTTCCCTGCAGACAGGTGATGCTACGTGCAGACAGGTGATGTTCCCTGCAGAAAGGTGATGTTACCTGCAGACAGGTGATGCTACCTGCAGACAGATGATGCTACCTGCAGACAGGTGATGCTACGTGCAGACAGGTGATGTTCCATGCAGAAAGGTGATGCTACGTGCAGACAGGTGATGTTCCCTGCAGACAGGTGATGCTCCCTGCAGACAGGTGATGCTCCCTGCAGACAGGTGATGCTACCTGCAGACAGGTGATGTTACCTGCAGACAGGTGATGCTCCCTGCAGACAGGTGATGCTCCTTGCAGACAGGTGATGCTCCCTGCAGACAGGTGATGCTCCCTGCAGACAGGTGATGCTCCTTGCAGACAGGTGATGCTCCCTGCAGACAGGTGATGCTCCTTGCAGACAGGTGATGCTCCCTGCAGACAGGTGATGCTCCCTGCAGACAGGTGATTCTACCTGCAGACAGGTGATGTTACCTGCAGACAGGTGATGCTCCCTGCAGACAGGTGATGCTACCTGCAGACAGGTGATGCCACCTGCAGACAGGTGATGCTACCTGCAGACAGGTGATGTTACCTGCAGACAGGTGATGCTCCCTGCAGACAGGTGATGCTACCTGCAGACAGGTGATGTTACCTGCAGACAGGTGATGCTCCCTGCAGACAGGTGATGCTACCTGCAGACAGGTGATGTTACCTGCAGACAGGTGATGCTACCTGCAGACAGGTGATGCTACCTGCAGACAGGTGATGTTCCCTGCAGACAGGTGATGTTCCCTGCAGACAGGTGATGCTACCTGCAGACAGGTGATGCCACCTGCAGACAGGTGATGCCACCTGCAGACAGGTGATGTTACCTGCAGACAGGTGATGTTACCTGCTGACAGGTGATGCTACCTGCAGACAGGTGATGTTCCCTGCAGACAGGTGATGTTACCTGCAGACAGGTGATGCCACCTGCAGACAGGTGATGCCACCTGCAGACAGGTGATGTTACCTGCAGACAGGTGATGTTACCTGCAGACAGGTGATGCCACCTGCAGACAGGTGATGTTCCCTGCAGACAGGTGATGTTACCTGCAGACAGGTGATGCTACCTGCAGACAGGTGATGTTCCCTGCAGACAGGTGATGTTACCTGCAGACAGGTGATGCCACCTGCAGACAGGTGATGTTCCCTGCAGACAGGTGATGTTCCCTGCAGACAGGTGATGTTCCCTGCAGACAGGTGATGTTCCCTGCAGACAGGTGATGCTACCTGCAGACAGGTGATGCTACGTGCAGACAGGTGATGCCACCTGCAGACAGGTGATGTTCCCTGCAGACAGGTGATGTTACCTGCAGACAGGTGATGTTCCCTGCAGACAGGTGATGCTACCTGCAGACAGGTGATGCTACATGCAGACAGCTGATGCCACCTGCAGACAGGTGATGTTCCCTGCAGACAGGTGATGCTACCTGCAGACAGGTGATGCTACCTGCAGACAGGTGATGTTACCTGCAGACAGGTGATGTTCCCTGCAGACAGGTGATGTTCCCTGCAGACAGGTGATGCCACCTGCAGACAGGTGATGTTCCCTGCAGACAGGTGATGTTCCCTGCAGACAGGTGATGCTACCTGCAGACAGGTGATGCCACCTGCAGACAGGTGGTGTTACCTGCAGACAGGTGATGCTACCTGCAGACAGGTGATGTTACCTGCAGACAGGTGATGTTCCCTGCAGACAGGTGATGTTACCTGCTGACAGGTGATGCTACCTGCAGACAGGTGATGTTCCCTGCAGACAGGTGATGTTACCTGCAGACAGGTGATGCCACCTGCAGACAGGTGATGCCACCTGCAGACAGGTGATGTTACCTGCAGACAGGTGATGCTACCTGCAGACAGGTGATGTTCCCTGCAGACAGGTGATGTTACCTGCAGACAGGTGATGTTACCTGCAGACAGGTGATGCCACCTGCAGACAGGTGATGTTACCTGCAGACAGGTGATGCTACGTGCAGACAGGTGATGTTACCTGCAGACAGGTGATGCTACCTGCAGACAGGTGATGCCACCTGCAGACAGGTGATGTTACCTGCAGACAGGTGATGTTCCCTGCAGACAGGTGATGTTCCCTGCAGACAGGTGATGCTACGTGCAGACAGGTGATGCTACCTGCAGACAGGTGATGCTACGTGCAGACAGGTGATGCCACCTGCAGACAGGTGATGTTCCCTGCAGACAGGTGATGCTACGTGCAGACAGGTGATGCTACGTGCAGACAGGTGATGTTACCTGCAGACAGGTGATGCTACCTGCAGACAGGTGATGTTACCTGCAGACAGGTGATGTTCCCTGCAGACAGGTGATGCCACCTGCAGACAGGTGATGCCACCTGCAGACAGGTGATGTTACCTGCAGACAGGTGATGTTCCCTGCAGACAGGTGATGTTACCTGCTGACAGGTGATGCTACCTGCAGACAGGTGATGTTCCCTGCAGACAGGTGATGTTACCTGCAGACAGGTGATGCCACCTGCAGACAGGTGATGTTCCCTGCAGACAGGTGATGTTACCTGCAGACAGGTGATGCTACCTGCAGACAGGTGATGTTACCTGCAGACAGGTGATGTTACCTGCAGACAGGTGATGTTACCTGCAGACAGGTGATGCCACCTGCAGACAGGTGATGTTACCTGCAGACAGGTGATGCTACGTGCAGACAGGTGATGTTACCTGCAGACAGGTGATGCTACCTGCAGACAGGTGATGCCACCTGCAGACAGGTGATGCCACCTGCAGACAGGTGATGTTACCTGCAGACAGGTGATGTTCCCTGCAGACAGGTGATGTTACCTGCAGACAGGTGATGTTCCCTGCAGACAGGTGATGCTACCTGCAGACAGGTGATGTTCCCTGCAGACAGGTGATGCTACGTGCAGACAGGTGATGCTACCTGCAGACAGGTGATGCTACGTGCAGACAGGTGATGCCACCTGCAGACAGGTGATGTTCCCTGCAGACAGGTGATGCTACGTGCAGACAGGTGATGCTACGTGCAGACAGGTGATGTTACCTGCAGACAGGTGATGCTACCTGCAGACAGGTGATGTTACCTGCAGACAGGTGATGTTACCTGCAGACAGGTGATGTTCCCTGCAGACAGGTGATGCTACCTGCAGACAGGTGATGTTCCCTGCAGACAGGTGATGCTACGTGCAGACAGGTGATGCTACCTGCAGACAGGTGATGCTACGTGCAGACAGGTGATGCCACCTGCAGACAGGTGATGTTCCCTGCAGACAGGTGATGCTACGTGCAGACAGGTGATGCTACGTGCAGACAGGTGATGTTACCTGCAGACAGGTGATGCTACCTGCAGACAGGTGATGCTACCTGCAGACAGGTGATGCTACGTGCAGACAGGTGATGCCACCTGCAGACAGGTGATGCCACCTGCAGACAGGTGATGTTCCCTGCAGACAGGTGATGCTACGTGCAGACAGGTGATGCTACCTGCAGACAGGTGATGTTCCCTGCAGACAGGTGATGCTACCTGCAGACAGGTGATGCTACGTGCAGACAGGTGAGTCCACCTGCAGACAGGTGATGTTCCCTGCAGACAGGTGATGCTACGTGCAGACAGGTGATGCTACCTGCAGACAGGTGATGTTACCTGCAGACAGGTGATGCTACCTGCAGACAGGTGATGCCACCTGCAGACAGGTGATGCCACCTGCAGACAGGTGATGTTACCTGCAGACAGGTGATGTTACCTGCAGACAGGTGATGCCACCTGCAGACAGGTGATGTTCCCTGCAGACAGGTGATGTTCCCTGCAGACAGGTGATGTTCCCTGCAGACAGGTGATGCTACCTGCAGACAGGTGATGTTCCCTGCAGACAGGTGATGCTACGTGCAGACAGGTGATGCTACCTGCAGACAGGTGATGCTACCTGCAGACAGGTGATGTTCCCTGCAGACAGGTGATGTTCCCTGCAGACAGGTGATGCTACCTGCAGACAGGTGATGCCACCTGCAGACAGGTGATGCTACCTGCAGACAGGTGATGTTACCTGCAGACAGGTGATGCTACCTGCAGACAGGTGATGCCACCTGCAGACAGGTGATGTTCCCTGCAGACAGGTGATGTTCCCTGCAGACAGGTGATGCTACCTGCAGACAGGTGATGCCACCTGCAGACAGGTGATGCTACCTGCAGACAGGTGATGTTACCTGCAGACAGGTGATGTTCCCTGCAGACAGGTGATGTTACCTGCTGACAGGTGATGCTACCTGCAGACAGGTGATGTTCCCTGCAGACAGGTGATGTTACCTGCAGACAGGTGATGCCACCTGCAGACAGGTGATGTTCCCTGCAGACAGGTGATGTTACCTGCAGACAGGTGATGCTACCTGCAGACAGGTGATGTTCCCTGCAGACAGGTGATGTTACCTGCAGACAGGTGATGCCACCTGCAGACAGGTGATGTTACCTGCAGACAGGTGATGCTACGTGCAGACAGGTGATGTTACCTGCAGACAGGTGATGCCACCTGCAGACAGGTGATGCCACCTGCAGACAGGTGATGTTACCTGCAGACAGGTGATGTTCCCTGCAGACAGGTGATGTTCCCTGCAGACAGGTGATGTTACCTGCAGACAGGTGATGTTCCCTGCAGACAGGTGATGCTACCTGCAGACAGGTGATGTTCCCTGCAGACAGGTGATGCTACGTGCAGACAGGTGATGCTACCTGCAGACAGGTGATGCTACGTGCAGACAGGTGATGCCACCTGCAGACAGGTGATGTTCCCTGCAGACAGGTGATGCTACGTGCAGACAGGTGATGCTACGTGCAGACAGGTGATGTTACCTGCAGACAGGTGATGCTACCTGCAGACAGGTGATGTTACCTGCAGACAGGTGATGTTACCTGCAGACAGGTGATGTTCCCTGCAGACAGGTGATGCTACCTGCAGACAGGTGATGTTCCCTGCAGACAGGTGATGCTACGTGCAGACAGGTGATGCTACCTGCAGACAGGTGATGCTACGTGCAGACAGGTGATGCCACCTGCAGACAGGTGATGTTCCCTGCAGACAGGTGATGCTACGTGCAGACAGGTGATGCCACCTGCAGACAGGTGATGTTCCCTGCAGACAGGTGATGCTACGTGCAGACAGGTGATGCTACCTGCAGACAGGTGATGTTCCCTGCAGACAGGTGATGCTACCTGCAGACAGGTGATGCTACGTGCAGACAGGTGAGTCCACCTGCAGACAGGTGATGTTCCCTGCAGACAGGTGATGCTACGTGCAGACAGGTGATGCTACCTGCAGACAGGTGATGTTACCTGCAGACAGGTGATGCTACCTGCAGACAGGTGATGCCACCTGCAGACAGGTGATGCCACCTGCAGACAGGTGATGTTACCTGCAGACAGGTGATGCCACCTGCAGACAGGTGATGTTACCTGCAGACAGGTGATGTTCCCTGCAGACAGGTGATGTTACCTGCAGACAGGTGATGTTCCCTGCAGACAGGTGATGCTACCTGCAGACAGGTGATGTTCCCTGCAGACAGGTGATGCTACGTGCAGACAGGTGATGCTACCTGCAGACAGGTGATGCTACCTGCAGACAGGTGATGTTCCCTGCAGACAGGTGATGTTACCTGCAGACAGGTGATGTTACCTGCAGACAGGTGATGCTACCTGCAGACAGGTGATGCCACCTGCAGACAGGATGATGTTCCCTGCAGACAGGTGATGCTACCTGCAGACAGGTGATGTTCCCTGCAGACAGGTGATGCTACCTGCAGACAGGTGATGCCACCTGCAGACAGGTGATGTTCCCTGCAGACAGGTGATGCTACCTGCAGACAGGTGATGTTACCTGCAGACAGGTGATGCTACCTGCAGACAGGTGATGCCACCTGCAGACAGGTGATGTTCCCTGCAGACAGGTGATGCTACCTGCAGACAGGTGATGCCACCTGCAGACAGGTGATGTTCCCTGCAGACAGGTGATGCTACCTGCAGACAGGTGATGTTCCCTGCAGACAGGTGATGTTACCTGCAGACAGGTGATGCTACCTGCAGACAGGTGATGCTACCTGCCAACAGGTGATGCTACCGGCAGACAGGTGATGTTACCTGCAGACAGGTGATGCTACCTGCAGACAGGTGATGTTACCTGCAGACAGGTGATGTTACCTGCAGACAGGTGTTCAGAAGACGTGAAAGCGTTCAGATTAAACGCAGAAGGAAGGCGGAGGAGGAGGAAGGCCTTCAGCTTCCCCCTCGGTAGAAGTTCACACTGCGGCTGTTGAGAGAAGACGTGAAAACACGTCCCTGGTGGATTTCTCGGTGTTTTCTCGGCTCTGCAGGTGGAGAATCTGAGAATATGACAGCTGGAAGTTTGAACTTCCGTTTAACTGGATGAAGCTCTCAGACTGGATGAACAAAAGGCAGAAATTTCTTAATGGCCATCGTGTGATTTTCTTTGTGAGGCGTCTCATCTCGCGTTCACCTGGATGTGGATTGCCTATTTGTCTTTTTCCAGACAGGCAATTTATAACCCTCCCTGCTTTATGCAAGCTCATAGCTTTTTCTTCTAAATTAGACCTCTTAATGGCTGTAACTTTGCTATTTTAAAGGCTAGCAGAGTCTCTTCAGAGGATGGAAATGAGGTCTGGCTCTGCTTGTTCTGATAAACCAGATCTTTTTATGTTTTTTCACAACCCGACTTTCAGATTACATGGAAATTTTACAGATTTTGGGTTGTTTCTAGAGAAAAGAATGATTGCAGAGACATGCTGAAGACCCCCCGAAGAGAAACAGGAATTATTCTCTGAGTGTTAATTTGGAAACTCAGCTGAACCTGAAGGACATGCTGATGTTCGAGCAGCTCAGTTCTGGTGCTGATGATCTAGTTTAGAGCACCAGAACGACCAAGCTGAGGCCTCGAGCATACCTGTAAACCAATAAGAAAACCAATTAAAAAAAACCCTCTGTTTTGCACCTGAGACGAGAGATACTCCTGTTATTAATGAGAAAGTAAGGTGCAATGCAGCTTCCCACCACTTGGTGGCGATAATTTGTCAGTTAGCTGTTTAACAAACTCCAATAAGCACAAGAAAAAACACTCCGCTAGCGGCTAGTTTTTAGCCAGAGTTATGTAGAAGGATTTAAAATAAAAAGATGAAGTCATATTTGATATTTGATGTGTGGAGTGTTAGCTAACGCCAACCATCACCGAAGCCCTGAAGCGTAAAACTCTAACTATGCTTGACGCAGATTAGCCAACGGGAGCGGTGTTGAGCAGAATGGCTGACATGACCACCTTATAGACAATAAATCACAGAAAAAGAGGACTCTGAACTCAGCACTGCCCACTAGTGGACGAACTGGCTTAAAAACGTAAAAGAGGCCTTGAAGTACGATGACGAAAACATGTGACAACGTTGAAAATGGGCGTCTCCATTTCAAATTCACTTTATCTGTTAGGAACTTTGCAAAGGAGATGGTGCTGCAGATACAATAAAGACATTAAATCACGTATACACGACACGTCATTTCATGCTGATCGTCACAATAAAATGTGAATAAAAAATCATAAATTAAATAAAATTAAGAGCCACTGTATCCAATTAGCTATTTAACCAGCGGTTAGAGGTTAAGACAAAGCCAGAAGATGCCCTTTGACCTTAGGGAAAGGCACCTGCGTCCTGAAGGTAACCGGATGCAGTGAGAATTCAGTGGGTGTGAGGTGTCTGTGGAGATCTGTGCACCTTTCCTCGGGAAGCTGGGATTGTAAATGTCAGTGAGTGCTGTTGCTGGGCCATAATTTTACTTCCAAGTCTGATGATTTTATTTACAGTATTTCTGTGAGTAGGAGAAAGTGATCCAGGTGATCAAAACCAAACATTTCTGCACATTATGGCGCAGAAATGAGGCTTAAGCAGCATCTAGTCGCAAAAATGCTGGAATTTTTCAAGAAAAACTAAATGAACTACAGATGCAGGAAACATCTGTCATGGCTGGTGCTTGGAAGAAAAAATCATTTTAATTAAGTGTTTTCTTTATAAATATCTGAACTATACATTTATTTATTTCTTATTTCATTTGACATTTTTTCTTATTGTTTTGTTTCATCAGAATTTTATTTAATTGAAGTTTTTATGATTTTTTTCCAGTGAAGTCTAATAATTAATAGATTTTGTTTTGTTTTCGCTGTTAAACTGGGACTAGATTTTGGTTTAGTTACTGAATGCAAATGAAAGCATTACAGTGTTAATATTAAGTGGACCTGCTTGAAGTGGAAAAGTAGCTGTTGGAGCTCTGCTTTAGGCGGCTCATCTGGTTCTTACAAGGTCTCGTCTAACAAACACAGATTACAGATGGTTTGAAAGACGCCCTCACATCCTCTCACAGGAAGCCGGATGGCAGCTTCCAGGCTTACCAGTCTGTGAGAAGTGACAGATAGGTGCTGGCTCTTTGTTGCAGCTTTACTGGTGAAGTTTCCATGTGCTGCAGGAGGAATGGGGATGTGATCCGGCGCTGCTTGGTCCTGCCCGATGGCCCAGCGTGAGGCAGCACTGGCAAGTACAGCAGAGAGGACTAGTAAAGATGGATTACATGTGAACAGATCTGTGACAAGCCAAGCGAACGCCAAGCAGGCAGCAGCAGACAGTGGGAGACAAAGAAGTGAGGGGCCCAGTGGGACATCCACGGAGGGAGGAAGGAGGAAACTGGAGCCAACAGACAGGTGAGGGATGCATCCGCTGAGGGAGACGCAGTAAATAACAGGGGGTGGGGGAGGGGGCTGATGTCACACTGGGGAGGATTTGGGAGGGGGACACTGCCCACCTTTCCATCCCTCTTCCTTCCCCTATTCCAGTCTGTATGCACACACACACACACACACACACACACACACATACACACACACAGTCCCCTGCAGTGACAGCTTCAGACTCCGGATCAATAGAGCCGAGGATCGTGCATCTAATCCGTTCCCTGATGCATTTTTAATTGTGTGTGAGAGTAGAGGAGGATGGGATGGGTGGCGGTGTCACAGTGGGGGGGTGTGTCGAGGGGAGGACTCACCTCCTCAGTGTCATACGTGTCGCGGAAGTTGGACTAATCAGCCCGCACAGATGAGCTGCATGGACTGGAAGTGATGAATTACACACTTTTATCTGCAGCTTCTGCAACACAACAAAAACTACTTCACTTCCATCGTCCACATCAGGCTTTCTGCGAACACTTCGCTTATATCCGACAAGTCATGTTCTCTGCGAACACTTCGCTTATATCCGACAAGTCATGTTCTCTGCAAACACTTCGCTTATATCCGACAAGTCATGTTCTCTGCAAACACTTCGCTTATATCCGACAAGTCATGTTCTCTGCAAACACTTCGCTTATATCCGACAAGTCATGTTCTCTGCAAACACTTCGCTTATATCCGACAAGTCAGGCTTTCTGCGAACACTTCGCTTATATCCGACAAGTCAGGCTTTCTGCGAACACTTCGCTTATATCCGACAAGTCATGTTCTCTGCAAACACTTCGCTTATATACGACAAGTCAGGCTTTCTGCGAACACTTCGCTTATATCCGACAAGTCATGTTCTCTGCAAACACTTCGCTTATATCCGACAAGTCAGGCTTTCTGCGAACACTTCGCTTATATCCGACAAGTCATGTTCTCTGCAAACACTTCGCTTATATCCGACAAGTCATGTTCTCTGCAAACACTTCGCTTATATCTGACAAGTCATGTTCTCTGCAAACACTTCGCTTATATCCGACAAGTCATGTTCTCTGCAAACACTTCGCTTATATCCGACAAGTCATGTTCTCTGCAAACACTTCGCTTATATACGACAAGTCAGGCTTTCTGCGAACACTTCGCTTATATCCGACAAGTCATGTTCTCTGCGAACACTTCGCTTATATACGACAAGTCAGGCTTTCTGCGAACACTTCGCTTATATACGACAAGTCATGTTCTCTGCAAACACTTCGCTTATATCCGACAAGTCATGTTCTCTGCGAACACTTCGCTTATATCCGACAAGTCATGTTCTCTGCAAACACTTCGCTTATATCCGACAAGTCAGGCTTTCTGCGAACACTTCGCTTATATCCGACAAGTCATGTTCTCTGCGAACACTTTGCTTATATCCGACAAGTCATGTTCTCTGCGAACACTTCGCTTATATCCGACAAGTCAGGCTTTCTGCGAACACTTCGCTTATATACGACAAGTCATGTTCTCTGCAAACACTTCGCTTATATACGACAAGTCAGGCTTTCTGCGAACACTTCGCTTATATCCGACAAGTCATGTTCTCTGCGAACACTTCGCTTATATCCGACAAGTCATGTTCTCTGCAAACACTTCGCTTATATCCGACAAGTCAGGCTTTCTGCGAACACTTCGCTTATATCCGACAAGTCATGCTTTCTGCGAACACTTCGCTTATATCCGACAAGTCATGCTTTCTGCGAACACTTCGCTTATATCCGACAAGTCAGGCTTTCTGCGAACACTTCGCTTATATCCGACAAGTCAGGCTTTCTGCGAACACTTCGCTTATATCCGACAAGTCAGGCTTTCTGCGAACACTTCGCTTATATCCGACAAGTCAGGCTTTCTGCCTCGAACACTTTTTATACATGTGTAAATGTCCGTCTGTATTCATTCGTACACTGTGTAAATTTGACTGGAGGGGGAAAGTTGCAGCACATTTACTGCGACCTCGGATTCCTCAAAGTGCCGTTTGATAAAACAAAATAAATAAAGTTAGCACAATTAAACAATAATTAACATAAAACTACATAAACAGAGCAAAACAAATTACTCTTATTTAAACCAGGAAGTGTTTGTGCAACTCTGGATCAGTAAGACTGATCCATATATCCTGATATGGAGGAACTGAGAGGAACTCAGACCAAACCAGCAAGACCATTACCTTACTGCCTCATCGCTGGCCGAGTTTCCACAGGAACCAGACCGGCTGGAGGGGGACCAGGTCTCAGTGTGGTCCAGACCTCATCATGACTGCAGGAACCAGACCGGCTGGAGGAGGACCAGGTCTCAGTGTGGTCCAGAGTCCACACCTCATCCTGACTGCAGGAACCAGACCGGCTGGAGGAGGACCAGGTCTCAGTGTGGTCCAGAGTCCAGACCTCATCATGACTGCAGGAACCAGACCAGCTGGAGGAGGACCAGGTCTCAGTGTGGTCCAGAGTCCAGACCTCATCCTGACTGCAGGAACCAGACCGGCTGGAGGAGGACCAGGTCTCAGTGTGGTCCAGAGTCCAGACCTCATCATGACTGCAGGAACCAGACCGGCTGGAGGAGGACCAGGTCTCAGTGTGGTCCAGAGTCCAGACCTGATCCTGACTGCAGGAACCAGACCGGCTGGAGGAGGACCAGGTCTCAGTGTGGTCTATAGTCCAGACCTCATCATGACTGCAGGAACCAGACCGGCTGGAGGAGGACCAGGTCTCAGTGTGGTCCAGAGTCCAGACCTCATCATGACTGCAGGAACCAGACCGGCTGGAGGGGGACCATGTGTGTGGAACCAGATCTGGACCTGCCTGAATGGGACCTTCAGATGCTGCAAATCCTGATAAACTGAAGCAGCGATGGAAAGAAGAGAGACCCTTATAGGCCGTTATGGACCCTTATAGACCTTTATGGACCCTTATAGACCCTTATAGAGCCTTATGGACCCTTATAGACATTTATGGACCCTTATAGAGCCTTATAGACCCTTATGAACCCTTATAGACCCCTATGGACCCTTATAGACCCCTATGAACCCTTATAGACCCCTATAGACTCTTATGGAGCCTTATAGATCATTATGAACACCTATAGACCCCTATGGACCCTAATGGACCCTTATAGACCCCTCTGAACCCTTATAGACCCCTATAGACTCTTATAGATCCTTATAGACCCTTATGAACCCTTATAGACCCCTATGGACCCTAATGAACCCTTATAGACTCCTATGGACCCTTATGGACCCCTATGGACCCTTATAGACCCCTATGGACCCTTATAGACCCCTATGGACCCTTATAGACTCCTATGGACCCTTATAGACCCATATGGACCCTTATAGACCCCTATGGACTCTAATGGACCTTTATAGACCCCTATGGACTCTAATGGACCCTTATAGACCCCTATGGACCCTTATAGACTCCTATGGACCCTTATAGACCCATATGGACCCTTATAGACCCCTATGGACTCTAATGGACCTTTATAGACCCCTATGGACTCTAATGGACCCTTATAGACCCTTATGGACGCTTATGGACCATGAAAGCATCACACAGGAAACTGACAGGACGGTCCTGCTGTTGGAGGAGTTTCTAGAAGCTTCTGGATCATCACAGAAAACACGGCTTAACTTCTCAACCTGGTTTTAGATGAATATGAAAATATTTTTTAGAAAACAAACACACATAGCTCATGACATATGTCCAGTGTGTCATTAACCTACGTGTATGGACGCCTTCACACCTCGTAGCGTCACTATCAGACGCATCTTCAGACACGTGAAACAGCTTGTGGTCTTTCTGTTTCCCTCCATCAGATGTTTCCAACGTTCAGCAGCAGAAACCCAACAAGTTAAACTGCAGCATGTGGCGGCGCTGCGTCCTCCTCCCAGAACACCATCAGCTCCTCCAGACTGACCGAGGAGTACAGCCCGCCTCCACACACAGTCTGACATTCACTCCGACTCCATCAGGTCCCAGCTCCGAGGAAATTTGCATCCGTTTGAATGTGACGCCTGGAAAAAAGAGCAGGGAAGAAGGAAGGAGAGAAAAAAGGAAGATGAGGAAGCTGGGTGGGGTGGTGGATGGGGGGGCTTTGGGTGTCAGGATGTGTGTGGGTGGGTGGGGATGGAGGGGGACTAGATTAAATTTTGCCGTCTAGAAAATGAGAAAAAAAGGCCCCTCTATCTGTGAAAGTCTACTGGGGAGATCTTTATTCTGATTCTTGTTAGAATTGTTTATCACTGTGACAGAGCAGGCCGGGTGGAGATAAAGGCAGTGCTCCATCACAGCGCTGACAGTGGTAGGACACGCGCCGCAATGAAAGGAGCCAGGGAAATATTATTAATAGATGCTGACTTGATTTGCCTCGATTGCACGTCAAGAAGTGGGGGCCAGGGCTTGATTGCAGCCCTATGAAGTTCTGTCCAAAAGGGAAGCTATTTTTCATTAAGTGATAGAAGTCTCCTCTTCTTCACCGCCGCCGCTGCGTTGCTTTCCAAGGAGCTGATAACTTATGCAGTTTATTCTAAGCACGCTGATTTGTGTCAGAGCAGCAGAGAAGAAGAGGAGGAGGAGGAGGAGGAGGAGGAGGAGGAAGGAGGGTTAAAGAAACGGGACTTATCTCACCTTTCACAAAATCACCGTCCTGCTGCTCTGATACTTTCTGGCCTATCTGAACAGCCATGCAGGCGCTGCATCACCACCGCCTGCAAAGCAGACCCTCAGTCCCATCCTGCCCCCCCCCCCGAACAGATAAAAAAGAAGTATATAAAATGTGATTACACAGGCAGCATGTTCATAGGCGCTGATACGCCGCACGCACTTTATTTTTAGAGTGTTGCATTACTAATGGATATACAGGAAGATGAGGATTTACACCCGCCCACACTCAATGCACGCAGATATGAGCAAGCCGAGTCTGCATCACATTTATGTGCAAAGCATAAAACAAGATGCACACACACACGCACACACACTCCGTCTCTAAAAAAAGAGGCAAAGAAAAGAAAGAAATTGATTTGAGGGAGCTGCTTGGGTTTTTGTTCCGAGGGAGACGCCGCTTAAATCTCAGGTGTGTGTTTGTCAGAAATAAAGCCGAGAGAGAAGACACCTTTAACCTGGACTGGGGAGTGTGTGCGTGTGTGCGTGCATGTGCGTGTGAGCGTGGCAGAGACAGATGGAGGCGCCTGCAGCACGGTGAGTCTCAGAGTTTTTTTCTGCAACTTCTTGGTGGGAAGAAAGGAAGAAGTGTGCAGCTCCACTCCTCCCTGTTTGCCCACTTCTCCTTCTGTGTGTAATTAAGCCGCCGCAGTTAATTTATGCGCCGATATCTCCAGTTGCTGCCGTTCCTGTGAAAAGCTCAAAAAAAGAAAGGAAAAAACACGCTGCGGCTTTCTTTAATTGGATTCCTTCGGCTGTTTCTCTGCTAACATTTACCGTGTGGAATTTTTAGACTGGCAAACATACGTGTTACGTTTTCTCCTACATGTGACATTTTCTGATACGAGTTTGGTCTTTGTACTAAAGCTGCAGAAGGACGAGTCTGCGTCGGGTCCACACTGTCCCCCTCATTCCCCCACGCAGCCTAATATCTGCAGATATGTGAGAATCCTCTTAATTACAGCACTTAGCGAGCCACACCCTCCTCTGGGGGGGGGGGGGGGGGGGGGGGGGGGGGGGCTGTAACGACTCGGCAGTGGTGAGGAGACCAGACATCATCATCAGCAGGGTCATGTGACGGTCATGTGATGCACGGGTCAGACTGGACCAGGAGCCGGTCCACATGGAGGCTCGGCATCCTGCAGCTTTCTGTTGTCTCCCTGCTCCAACACACCTGAACCGAAGAGAATGGACAGCCTGAGAAGAAGCTGTTGGATCCACTTGATTTAACCCAGGTGTGTTGGAGCAGGGAAACAACAAAAACCGTCCGGAAGCCGGAAACCGGCCCTCCGGTCTCCGGTTTGACACCCTGAGGCTGCCCAATGGCCGAACTGTCAGGAGAGTTTCCAGCTGTGTGTAATTCTGCTGGCGAACTGGCAGCGGGTCCAGGGTCTGGACCCAGAGACCAGGGTCTGGACCCAGAGACCAGGGTCTGGACCCAGAGACCAGGGTCTGGACCCAGAGACCAGGGTCTGGACCAGAGACCAGGGTCTGGACCAGAGACCAGAGACCAGGGTCTGGACCCAGAGACCAGGGTCTGGACCCAGAGACCAGGGTCTGGACCCAGAGACCAGGGTCTGGACCAGAGACCAGGGTCTGGACCAGAGACCAGAGACCAGGGTCTGGACCCAGAGACCAGGGTCTGGACCCAGAGACCAGGGTCTGGACCAGAGACCAGAGACCAGGGTCTGGACCAGAGACCAGAGACCAGGGTCTGGACCCAGAGACCAGAGACCAGGGTCTGGACCCAGAGACCAGGGTCTGGACCCAGAGACCAGGGTCTGGACCAGAGACCAGAGACCAGGGTCTGGACCAGAGACCAGAGACCAGGGTCTGGACCCAGAGACCAGGGTCTGGACCCAGAGACCAGGGTCTGGACCAGAGACCAGGGTCTGGACCCAGAGACCAGGGTCTGGACCAGAGACCAGAGACCAGGGTCTGGACCCAGAGACCAGAGACCAGGGTCTGGACCCAGAGACCAGGGTCTGGACCCAGAGACCAGGGTCTGGACCAGAGACCAGAGACCAGGGTCTGGACCCAGAGACCAGGGTCTGGACCAGAGACCAGAGACCAGGGTCTGGACCAGAGACCAGGACCTGACCCGGTGTGTGTGGCGGGAAAAGACGGCGCGGCCTGACCCGGTGTGTGTGGCGGGAAAAGGCGGCGCGGCCTGACCCGGTGTGTGTGGCGGGAAAAGGCGGCGCGGCCTGACCCGGTGTGTGTGGCGGGAAAAGACGGCGCGGCCTGACCCGGTGTGTGTGGCGGGAAAAGACGGCGCGGCCTGACCCGGTGTGTGTGGCGGGAAAAGACGGCGCGGCCTGACCCGGTGTGTGTGGCGGGAAAAGACGGCGCGGCCTGACCCGGTGTGTGTGGCGGGAAAAGACGGCGCGGCCTGACCCGGTGTGTGTGGCGGGAAAAGACGGCGCGGCCTGACCCGGTGTGTGTGGCGGGAAAAGACGGCGCGGCCTGACCCGGTGTGTGTGGCGGGAAAAGACGGCGAGGCCTGACCCGGTGTGTGTGGCGGGAAAAGACGGCGCGGCCTGACCCGGTGTGTGTGGCGGGAAAAGACGGCGCGGCCTGACCCGGTGTGTGTGGCGGGAAAAGACGGCGCGGCCTGACCCGGTGTGTGTGGCGGGAAAAGACGGCGCGGCCTGACCCGGTGTGTGTGGCGGGAAAAGACGGCGCGGCCTGACCCGGTGTGTGTGGCGGGAAAAGACGGCGCGGCCTGACCCGGTGTGTGTGGCGGGAAAAGACGGCGCGGCCTGACCCGGTGTGTGTGGCGGGAAAAGGCGGCGCGGCCTGACCCGGTGTGTGTGGCGGGAAAAGGCGGCGCGGCCTGACCCGGTGTGTGTGGCGGGAAAAGACGGCGCGGCCTGACCCGGTGTGTGTGGCGGGAAAAGGCGGCGCGGCCTGACCCGGTGTGTGTGGCGGGAAAAGACGGCGCGGCCTGACCCGGTGTGTGTGGCGGGAAAAGGCGGCGCAGCCTGACCCGGTGTGTGTGGCGGGAAAAGACGGCGCGGCCTGACCCGGTGTGTGTGGCGGGAAAAGGCGGCGCGGCCTGACCCGGTGTGTGTGGCGGGAAAAGACGGCGCGGCCTGACCCGGTGTGTGTGGCGGGAAAAGGCGGCGCAGCCTGACCCGGTGTGTGTGGCGGGAAAAGACGGCGCGGCCTGACCCGGTGTGTGTGGCGGGAAAAGACGGCGCGGCCTGACCCGGTGTGTGTGGCGGGAAAAGACGGCGCGGCCTGACCCGGTGTGTGTGGCGGGAAAAGGCGGCACGGCCTGACCCGGTGTGTGTGGCGGGAAAAGACGGCACGGCCTGACCCGGTGTGTGTGGCGGGAAAAGACGGCGCGGCCTGACCCGGTGTGTGTGGCGGGAAAAGACGGCGCGGCCTGACCCGGTGTGTGTGGCGGGAAAAGACGGCGCGGCCTGACCCGGTGTGTGTGGCGGGAAAAGACGGCGCGGCCTGACCCGGTGTGTGTGGCGGGAAAAGACCCGCCGTGTTTACTCACCGTTTAGGGTTTATTTTTCCTCTGTGCGCTCGCTCCTCTTTGATCTCAGCATTCAGAAGTGTTTTTGAAACGCTCTTCAATCCCGTCTTTTCTCCTACGAGCGTCTTCAGAGGAGAGGCGTCCCACCCTGTCATCCTCGCTGTCGTCTCTGTGTGTCGGAGCGTCTCTGTCGGCCCCGGCAACCTGCGGAGGAACTGACTGAACAATGGCGTTGTGTCGTTACAATGGCCGCCGCCGCCGCAGCGTTATCTTGACAGCAGAGGAGGCCCTTCCTTCTGTCTCCAGCTGCCTTCATGTCCAGGAGGACGACCACAAACACTTGAATTAAGTCTGGCGAATGCGACGTCCAACAGACACGAGCTGTAATGGCAGAGCGGCGAGGGAGGCCCGTTGGCTGGCGCCCGAACCCACCGGGTCTGGGAAGTCCGCCATGATGACCTCTGACCTTCTGAGGACGTCGGGGAAAAGAGTTAAACTTTGCAGCCCAGTCTGAGCTCGCATCTGTCGGCCTCATAAAGAATGAAACCGATAATAAGTCTGATTGATCTCCGGATTAAAGGCTGTGGACTGAACCCGACCCTGGAGGGTTCCTGCCTAAACCTAAACTAGTGATCCACACTGAAACCTCTGATAGCAGCCGTTTATGTTCTGAAGGCCATTTTCAGCTTGGAATATTTCTATTTTAGTCATGAAGGACCTGGAGAACAGTGGAAAGTGGCTGTCATATCAGGACCTTGTCTGAATGTAGCCGTTGGTAGGAACTACTTTTTCTTCCGCCCGACAGTCTCACGTGTGGAGTGAGGCTGATTGCAGCTGCAGAACCTGGAACATAACGTGGTTATGAGGACATGATCAGGTATTGCAAACGTCTCTGATACTGCAAGCAGAGATTAAGAAGAGATGTTCAGTTTTCATTTGAACAAAGTAAAAATATATGTAATATAAATGCAGCAGAGCCTACATACACACATAGAAATAACGCATTCATTTCATATATTAATATATAGAAAATATTATATTTTAGTCATTAAAGTCACAGCTATGGAGGTACGATACAGATATAGATAATATAAATAATAATCAGTGTGTGTACCCAGTGTTAAAGCACCCAGTCTTCACAGCTACACTGTTCTACACCATCAGACATGTCTGATGGTACCAGATGGTACCAGATGGTACCAGATGGTACACTATCAGACATGTCTGATGGTACCAGATGGTACCAGATGGTACCAGATGGTACACTATCAGACATGTCTGATGGTACCAGATGGTACCAGATAGTACACTATCAGACATGTCTGATGGTACCAGATGGTACCAGATGGTACCAGATAGTACACTATCAGACATGTCTGATGGTACCAGATGGTACCAGATGGTACCAGATAGTACACTATCAGACATGTCTGATGGTACCAGATGGTACCAGATGGTACCAGATAGTACACTATCAGACATGTCTGATGGTACCAGATGGTACCAGATAGTACCAGATAGTACACTATCAGACATGTCTGATGGTACCAGATGGTACCAGATAGTACCAGATAGTACACTATCAGACATGTCTGATGGTACCAGATGGTACCAGATAGTACACTATCAGACATGTCTGATGGTACCAGATAGTACCAGATAGTACACTATCAGACATGTCTGATGGTACCAGATGGTACCAGATAGTATCAGATAGTACACTATCAGACATGTCTGATGGTACCAGATAGTACACTATCAGACATGTCTGATGGTACCAGATGGTACCAGATAGTACACTATCAGACATGTCTGATGGTACCAGATAGTACACTATCAGACATGTCTGATGGTACCAGATAGTACACTATCAGACATGTCTGATGGTACCAGATAGTACACTATCAGACATGTCTGATGGTACCAGATGGTACCAGATAGTACACTATCAGACATGTCTGATGGTACCAGATGGTACCAGATAGTACACTATCAGACATGTCTGATGGTACCAGATGGTACCAGATAGTACACTATCAGACATGTCTGATGGTACCAGATGGTACCAGATAGTACCAGATAGTACACTATCAGACATGTCTGATGGTACCAGATGGTACCAGATAGTACACTATCAGACATGTCTGATGGTACCAGATAGTACCAGATAGTACACTATCAGACATGTCTGATGGTACCAGATAGTATCAGATAGTACACTATCAGACATGTCTGATGGTACCAGATGGTACCAGATAGTATCAGATAGTACACTATCAGACATGTCTGATGGTACCAGATAGTACACTATCAGACATGTCTGATGGTACCAGATGGTACCAGATAGTACACTATCAGACATGTCTGATGGTACCAGATGGTACCAGATAGTACACTATCAGACATGTCTGATGGTACCAGATGGTACCAGATAGTACACTATCAGACATGTCTGATGGTACCAGATAGTACACTATCAGACATGTCTGATGGTACCAGATAGTACACTATCAGACATGTCTGATGGTACCAGATAGTACACTATCAGACATGTCTGATGGTACCAGATAGTACACTATCAGACATGTCTGATGGTACCAGATAGTACACTATCAGACATGTCTGATGGTACCAGATAGTACACTATCAGACATGTCTGATGGTACCAGATGGTACCAGATAGTACACTATCAGACATGTCTGATGGTACCAGATGGTACCAGATAGTACACTATCAGACATGTCTGATGGTACCAGATGGTACCAGATAGTACACTATCAGACATGTCTGATGGTACCAGATAGTACACTATCAGACATGTCTGATGGTACCAGATAGTACACTATCAGACATGTCTGATGGTACCAGATAGTACACTATCAGACATGTCTGATGGTACCAGATAGTACACTATCAGACATGTCTGATGGTACCAGATAGTACACTATCAGACATGTCTGATGGTACCAGATAGTACACTATCAGACATGTCTGATGGTACCAGATGGTACACTATCAGACATGTCTGATGGTACCAGATAGTACACTATCAGACATGTCTGATGGTACCAGATAGTACACTATCAGACATGTCTGATGGTACCAGATAGTACACTATCAGACATGTCTGATGGTACCAGATAGTACACTATCAGACATGTCTGATGGTACCAGATGGTACCAGATAGTACACTATCAGACATGTCTGATGGTACCAGATGGTACCAGATAGTACACTATCAGACATGTCTGATGGTACCAGATGGTACCAGATAGTACACTATCAGACATGTCTGATAGTACCAGATGGTACCAGATAGTACACTATCAGACATGTCTGATGGTACCAGATAGTACACTATCAGACATGTCTGATGGTACCAGATAGTACACTATCAGACATGTCTGATGGTACCAGATGGTACCAGATGGTACACTATCAGGTGCCTCAGCTGTAGTTGTCAGTAAATCAGGTTATGAAACAAACAGAATAAATTCCTGTCGGATTCACCTGGGAGATCAGCTCTTCTCCTTCCAGTGGTTCAGGTCGCTGCAGAGGCCGAAGTCGTTAAATATTCAGTAAATCAGACGTTTTACAATAAAACCTGCGGAAACAGATCCATTCCTCAGGACATGTAGATAACACCGATCATTGGTTTGGGTCCAGACCGATCATTCTTGTTATTGAGGAATTTCTCTTCTAATTTCAGGTCAAACCACAAATTATTCAATAAAATGTAACTTCCGTTGTTTTGTAAACATTCCCGTTCTGTACGAAGTATCGTATCAGTATCAGCGATACTGGCTGGGATTGTCCTGGTATCGTTTCATAAAGGAACCGCTGGTATCGTACGTTGTCGCCTCTGAAATCCAAACCAGCAAAACGAGGTGATGTGGAGCGAGATTGTGATGGCGTTCCGTTTATAACGTTAGCAGGTGACAGATGAGTATTTTCTGGGAATTCTGCCGTTTCATCGTGAAGTTTTTTTCCTTGTTGCGTCTTCCTGACGTTTTCTGCAGATTTCTTCCTCTGAGTTTCTGCTCCTGCAGGCATCTTCGCAGCACGACTGTCAATAACAAGCTGAAAACATTCGTTTCCATCACATCATTTCTTCATTCACACATTTAATTATAACAAACTAATCACATCATTTTGGAGCTTAAACAAATAAATTTAGATCATTAAAACAAATAATGTCTTCAGATAATTTAATTGGAAGTTTTCTTTCTGATAAAGCTTCAGGTTTGTCTCCCTTATTATCACTTTGTCTGAATATTATCTGTCATAAACGCAACCCGACATGAAAGGCCAGGCTTCCTGACATATCAGAGGGGAGTCTCTGTATGTCAGGAACTTTGTTTTTTGTTTCTATAAGAAGAAAAAATGCAGGAAGGAAGCGAATGTGTGAAGATAATAAAGCGAGACAAAGATAAAAGGCTCCGATGCAGCAATTACAAGCAGCGTTCAGGTGTAAAAATAGAAATTAACGACATCTTCGCAGGTTGACTTCTTCCTCGGTGGTTGTGGCGTTCATGTGGCTGCCGTTCAGAGCAAATATCAAATCCATTTTTTCTGCCTCTAGTCTCCACGTCGTCTGTCGCACGAGTTGGAGAGAAAAAGCAGAAAGATGAAAAGTGTGAAAAATGCTTCCCAGTTTACAGCGTAATCCCACTTCCTCCGCCGCGGATGGGAATCAGACACACGGCCAGATAACGAGTTGCCGATCACTCTCACCTCTTGCTCCCTCCGGATTTGTCTGCTTAATCCCAGCGGCCAGCTCGTGGCTCCATTGTCCCCGTAAGTGGATAAAGCAGGACGGATTGGATTTTTAATGGCATTAACGGACCAAGAAGCAGTGACCAGTAAGAGGATTGTGGACTTGCTGGGACCTGTGAGGAGCTGCAGATAAAACTGGGATTGTAACACCTCAGGTGATTGCATGTCTGGGTTTGACCTCAGTATGGAAACGTTTCCAAGAGCCGGGACGACCCGGGTCCGCCTCAGACCGGTCCGAAGGGCCGGCTGATTGATGCCACGCTTTAATCCACCTCTCTGCCAGAAGCACGTGGAAGGACTGAGATACCTGGGCGCAGTACCGCCTGTGTCCACCGGGGGAGCTGTTCCCCACAGCTGTCCTGATCAATACTCTTACAGTGATCAGAAGCTTGGCTTGCATGTGAGGTCAGTCACAGCTTTATTTAAATATTGTTAAATAAATATTAAATATGATTTATAACAAAAACAGTTTCTATAAATAATGAAAAAAGAAAACGTGTGTTTTTGTCCTGATCTGAATATTTTCCTTCTGCCAGCAACAGTGTGTGTCAGACGTGTGTTTCTGTGCAGGCGTGTTCTTCTGCACACGGACATGACAGAGCAGCAGCATCTGCAGCACATCTGGCTTTTTTTATTTTCACTCAAATTTCAGCTGCTGCATGCGGCAACGTTTGTCCTCCAGGTAAACCACGTCTCACATCCTAAACAGCAAATTCTTCATGCAATAAAATAATATATACTTTTGAAAAAATATATATTTAAATGGCTTATTTATTTGGATTGATTTGATTTAACATAATTCATTTATTGAATTTTACTTTTGATTATTTATTCATAATTATCTTACTTTTTATTTATTCATTTTATTGTATATTTTTTATCATGAATTGTGATAATAATAATAATTATTATTATTATTAATAGTAATTAAAAATAATATATATTTATTATGAATAATAATTATTATATTAGCATTAATATTTATTATTTTATCATTAATAACAATTATTATTATCATTAATAATAATTATTATTATAAGCGACGTATTCATGTAATCCATCATGATGTTTGTTGTGTCTGGAGCTGCAGACGTGCACGTGAAGCCTCGCCTCATCAGACGTGAGTAAAAACCAGAAACAGCTGCCTCAGATTTCACTCATCTCAACTAGTTGCACGTGAGCGTGCACGGACACATGTCTGCATGCTGAACATAAACATCGTGCTGGAGACGAGCGCACGCCTGGTTTTAATGTGCTGATGGAGTCTCTCTCACACACACACACACACACACACACACACACACACACACACACACACACAGCGTGTGGACTGATCAGCAAAGCCACGCAGGTCAGTGACTGGATGGAAAAGTCGATACAGTATTGACTAACAATTACAGGCCGAGGCGTCGGGTCGGGTCTCAGCTTTTATCCCACTTCAGCTCCGCAGAAACGACGAGAGAAAAACCAGAAAAACTAGAAAATAAGAATCAATAATTCATTCAGAAAAGTTTGTTTCGTCTCTGATCGTCGCCGACAACAGAGGGCAGCGTGACGACGCAGCGAGGTGAGGAAACGTCCTGCTTTGACACGCTGCGCGCGCTGTGTGTGTGTGTGTGTGTGTGTGTGTGTATGCATTTGCCAACATGCTCCGTAACTCTTCAAGTGGATACGTAAACAGCTGCACATGCACAGATATGCACGTCTACTCACTCACACACACAGACGTGCACACACACACACACCCTTCCAGCCTGATACAAACAGCAGAGTGTGTGTGTGTGTGTTCTCCACAGGCTGCACTCTTTCTGTTTGCAGTGATCATTCAGGATGAAAGCAGAAAACCTGATTTCTGCTGCTAATCTGCCGAAGAGGCGACTTGTCGTCTAATTCCAGGCGCGCGCCGGTCTGACCTGCGTGACCCCGGTTAACGCTCAACAAACACGCGTCTGTGTGACGGAAGCCAGCCTGCTAATGACGCCACACCCCAGCAAGCAGGGCAGAGCGCGCATTGGGAGCAGCTTCCAGCGCTCGCCGCCAACTCGCCCGCCGCTGCCAAGCGTCCTTCAGGTTTCATTAGGTAATAGCTCATTCATTACTGAGGCTGAGCCGCCATTAAACCCTGATCTGGTACGACACACACACTGCAAACATGCTAGGGTTAAAATGTGGCTTCCACTGCAGGCATGCTGTTCCCACACACACACACACACACACACACACACACACACAGGGCTTAAAGTTATAATTTGCTAAATCCTCCCCCAGGCTTCGGGGACCCTCCCTGCGTCTCTTCACCCTCCAGTGAGCACACTTGCTGGGGGCCACCTCTGTTCCCCTGCCTCTACTGGCCATGTGTGGAGGCCCAAACAGCTGGGCCTCCGCTGTTGTTTAAGAATGTGTGTGTGTGTGTGTGTGTGTGTGTGTTGCATGCATGACTGAAGGTGTTTCTGTGTTGGAGCGGGCCAAAAGCCTCCATTGTGCAGCAACAATTCACACACCTCCATTATTGTTCATGTCTGACTGGCCATTGAACACACACACACACACACACACACACACACACACACACACACACACACACGGCGCGTCCCTATAACGGTAGGAGAATAAAAGAAAACCGGGCTTTCGGGTTTTTAAGGCTTAATTATGTAGAAATGCAACACGATGCTGGCTGCTTCCAGAGGAGTCGGTCGGGTGTTTTAACACGATGCCAAGGAGGAAAGACACACAGCGTGAGTCAGACTAGATCATTTCCAAACTACTGTCGTCGTCTCAGCAGACTCGGTCCAGTCAAAACCCCTGATCTCCAGGTCTCTGTTTGCTGTTAAAGTTCACAACAGTCCGGTTAGAAAAAGACTGAAGCAGAAAAAACAACATGGCAGGTGCAGGTTTAGCCGAGCCAACTTTACATGTAAAGCACGTTCCGACAGCTACTGCTGAACAAAGTGCTAAACATAAAATAATTAACATATTAAAACATAAAACAATAAAATAGAAAACAATAGAACAAGTAAAAACATAAAGGCAATAAAAGCAAACTCATTCTGGGTGAAATGCCAGAGAAAATAGCCTTTAGCCTGGGATATTAGAGGAAACAGGTATGGTGAGCTAGCTGCTGCTACATGCTATGCCTGCTGTTTGTCATAAAAGCAGAGTTATCTGTAGGTTTGTACTGATGATTTTACGGAGTCAGAATTTACTGGAATCTCATTGTTTTTCATGTTCAGTTAAACCACCAGCATTCACATGTTAGCTAGCTTGTGCTGGTGATGCTAGCTCTATTTAAAATTATGAAGGTTAATTTGATTTATGCAACTTGTGGAATGTTTGTTTCACACTTCTTTAAGAAATCTTTTAAATTCAGTTTGACTGGCGATTAGTGGTTATGAAGCTCTTGAAGAGGAGCGGCCTTTATACCTGCAGATTTAGCTACCTGACCAGTGTTAGCATGACTAGCATTAGCTACCTGACTGGTGTTAGCTACCTGACTAGCATTAGTTACCTGACTGGTGTTAGCTACCTGACTAGCATTAGTTACCTGACTGGTGTTAGCTACCTGACTAGCATTAGCTATCTGACTAGCATTAGCTATGTGACTAGCATTAGCTATCTGACTAGCATTTGCTATCTGACTAGCATTAGCTATCTGACTAGCATTTGCTATCTGACTAGCCTTGGCTGTCTGACCGGTGTTAGCTTTCGGACTGGCGGCTATCTGCTGCAGAAGCTTCTGCTGTTCGATAAACATCAATAAAAACAATAATTTACTTGATGTCACTTTGATGTTTTATTGTTGTTGACATGGTGAATAAAGGTTAAATCTTTTCATTTGGTCAGCCGGTCCACAATGTGGCATGGTTTTGTCGGCAAAGGGACAGCGTTCCACTAATTTCCCTTTAACCCCGGTCCTGGTGACAGGGAAGCGCCGCACACCAACACATTCTACCTTCATCTGACCAATAACAGAAGATTTAAATACAGCTGTGAACGGTTAATTTTCCATTAAATGACGGGGTGGACGGGATGCGTGAGCGCTGTTTGAAAAGGGCCGAGTGTGACCGTGGAATCGCCACGGCGTCTTAAATGGATTCGGTACAGGAGCCCCCGGGTTTCCCCCGAGAGAGCCCCGAGTAATACATCATATTGCTCTTAAAATAGCTATTAAGCAGAGTGAGGAGAGACACAGAGAGGAAGGGAGGGAAGGAGGGAGGGGAAATTAAGCAATGTTCACAGAGTCATTCTCGTACAATAAGTCACCATTAACCTCAGCACTAAAAGGCTTGCTGTCTCTTTCTGTTATGTGTGCCTTTAATTGATTCTCCTATTCCCTCTGCGCTGATGCGAAGAGGAGCAAAGAAAAGGGGGGAAACTTGCGGATGAGGCACGTTTCTTTCTCTCTTCTCGAGTCTTTAAACTGGCTGGATAACAGATACGTTGCCTAATCCCTCTCAAGTTGAGAGTATCTGAAACCGAGTCACAAACTTTGTCCTGACTATCTGCCAGATAAGTATGCTAATGAGGGATCCAGGAAAATGAGATGATCAGTGGCTGGAAGAGGAGGTGAAAGGCAGAAGGATTAGCGAGCGTCCCGTTAGCCTGGTCGGACGGAGCCAAACACCTCTCTGCTGACTGAAACCTTTCAAAATTAACGTACACATATGCAAATGAGCTCCTTAATAATTGCAAAACGTATTTTTGATTAAATGCTCCAAACGTCATGATTCTAATCTTAACGGGGATGAAGAAGGGGAAAGAAAAAAGTTTTAATTAATTTTGCCAGTTAAAGCTCATCAACACTTTGAATGGAGCGTAATTAGGACGCCGCCCTCTCGTCGCATTTCTCAGCTGCAGAATCAGAAATCAGCCGTTGTTATCGTCACGCGCGCGACGCCACCAGTGTGAGAGATGAGGCCGCGATATGCAAGCAGGGGTCTGGATAAAATAATGCTGCTAATTGGCAGATATTCTAATATTGATTAAATTAGACGGAAAACACTCCTTTCATTAAGTCGCAGTGATATGGCCTAATTCTGATCATCTTCTCTGTGACTCTGGGATTACCAATTAAAGAGGCATTGTGGAAGTTTTTCCGGCCGACAGGCGAGGAGGGGAGGAGGGGGGCTTCGTGAAATTAGGCCTATAGTTTGTTGGAGTGGGCGCACGCCCCCCCCCACTCTGTTTACCGAGGACTGTTTGTGTGGGAAGTCGTGGTTAATGATGTATTCATCCCCTCTCGCCGTGGAGCCCAAGTCTTCCTGTATTCTGCTCAATTATGTGAAGAGGAAGAGCTGATAATGAAAACTAACATGAAGCCGCTGAGTGGATCAAGATGTGTGTGTGTGTGTGTGTGTGTGTGTGCGTAGGTGTGTGTGTGTGTGAGAGCGAGCTGGCATAACTGTATCCCTTCTCTTTCATCACACCCCAGTCAGAAGCCACAACTCCTCACACTTTCTCAAATGAACCTTTCAAAGCCTGAAAACTTCTGCCCCCCCCCACCCCCACCCCCCTCATCATCCTCCACCAAAGCAGCCGTCCACTTAAGGAGTATAAGGAGGCTTACTCGGGGATAAGACCCGGCGAGGTGCTCGAGGTGAGATAACCAATTACCTATGATCACTTTTGACTCTTCTAATCTCCCCGCTGTATCGGCAGGATTTAGCCGAGACAGCACCTGTGAAACCCGGCCATCTCCAATCTGCCTTTGTTATTCTAATGTCAGCCACTTGACTTGTCACCTCAGCGGAGGTTGGCGGGGGGATAAGCTCCTGCTGGGGGCGCGGGAGCGGCCTGGTCACCCTGCACGCTGCGGCTTGTCTCCGGTAAATCTCCCCCAGCTCATGAAAGCCACGTGTGCAGGTTGCAGCAGAACTTGTGAAGCAGTGAGAGTTTTATTTTAAAGTTGGGAGAAAAGATCTTTCCTCTCAGCAGCGCTGCGTTCGGGTGACTGGTCCCAACATGCTGGACGTAACGGAGAAGGAGCCGTCTGACGCACACGCCACGCTGTTTCATCATCTTTCACTTCATCTTTATTGATACCTCCATCTATCGATACCTGCTTGAGCCCAGCAGATGTGTGTGGTTTATGAATGTCCTGGCGGTCCTGGCACAATGAAAGCGTTGATGGTGGCGTGGAGCTGCTCTTCGTGTCAGTCTGTGGGTAGATGTCATCACCAGGAGGACAGATAGAGTCCTGAAAGCTTCACTGGGATTTAAATGAAGGAGTGAACAGCCAGAATGCTATCGGTGTTTGTCTGCAAGGACACGTCGCTTTACTTCAGCAGCCAACTGTAAAAACCCAAAAAACAATTTAATCATGCTAATGTGGCCAAACCATAGTGCTGAACATGTGTCCTAACCTCGTCAGACTGGTTTCCCCTTCAGTTTAGGTTCACACAACCTGGTTGAGGCTGCGCAGGTGGTGGCTGAGTTTACTTAACTTGTTCATTTTTACAGTGTAGTGATGACTAAAGAATGTCTATAAAGTAGAGCTAGTATAAAGTAGAACAATGGAAAACCTTACTCCTGCTCAGATTGATCAACATGCTGATACTATAACAGCTTCAATGTGTACAACCTTGGATAATGTTGCTCCCCTAAAGAAGAAGAAATTAGGTAAGATTATGAAGGCTCCCTGGTTTAATTCCCAGCTTCGAGCTCTAAAACAGGCGTCAAGGCGTTTGGAAAACAGATGGCGTTCATCAGGACTAGAGGAGTCTCGCTTAACCTGGAAAGAAAGTTTAAGCGTATACAAAAAAGCCTTACGTACGGCAAGAACAGCTTATTATTCATCATTGATAGAGGAAAACAAAAACAACCCTCGGTTTCTTTTCAGCACTGTAGCTAGGCTTACTAGGAGCCGGAGCGCTGTGGAGCCATGTATTCCTTTCTCACTTAGCTGTGATGATTTCATGTATTTTTTCAGGAATAAAATTGACACTATTAGAGATCAAATCCACAATATTCTTCCTTCTACCTATAATGTTGAGCCTGTTGTGGTCTCCGAAGCATCCTTAGAACCAGGATCTGACTTGTGTCTAAATAGTTTCTGTCCTGTCCAACCCTCTGAATTAACTAAAATAATAGCTTCATCTAAACCATCCACCTGTATCTTAGACCCTCTCCCAACGAGCCTCTTTAAGGACATTTTCCCTTTAATTAATACATCACTACTAAGTCTTATCAATATGTCTTTAGTGACAGGATATGTACCACAATCATTTAAAACTGCTGTAATCAAGCCTTTACTTAAAAAGCAATCTCTGGATCCAGAGGTGATAGCAAATTATAGACCTATATCTAACCTCCCGTTTATGTCCAAAATTCTGGAGAAAATAGTTTCAGCTCAGCTACATGCCCACCTGAGCAGAAATAATTTATGCGAGGAGTTTCAGTCAGGATTTAGAGCTCATCGTAGCACTGAGACGGCATTGGTGAAAGTTACTAATGACCTTCTTATGGCCTCAGACAAAGGACTTGTGTCCGTACTTATCTTGCTTGATCTTAGTGCTGCATTTGATACAGTCGATCATAACATTCTGTTACAGAGACTAGAACAGGTGGTTGGAATTACAGGTACAGCGTTAAGCTGGTTTAAATCATATTTATCTGATAGACTTCAGTTTGTTCATGTAAATGACAAGTCCTCCTCCCAAACTACAGTAAGTCATGGAGTTCCTCAAGGTTCTGTACTTGGACCAATACTCTTCACGCTATATATGCTCCCTTTAGGCAAAATTATTAGACAGCATGGAATAAACTTTCATTGTTATGCAGATGATACTCAGATATACTTATCCTTTAAACCAGATGAAACAAATCAGCCCAATAGGCTACAAAATTGTCTCATAGACATAAAGACTTGGATGTCTAGAAATTTTCTCCTCTTAAACTCAGATAAGACTGAAGTAATTCTCGTTGGATCTGAAAAACTCAGAGCTAAATTTTCCGGTTTTGTAATGAACCTGGATGGCATTACTTTAGCTTCCAGTGCTACAGTGAGAAACCTTGGAGTAATATTTGACCCTGACCTGTCCTTTGGCCCACATATTAAGCAGGTTACTAAAACAGCCTTCTTTCATTTACGTAATATAGCCAAAATTAGGGACATTCTGTCTCGGAGTGATGCAGAAAAACTGGTTCACGCTTTTGTTACTTCGAGACTAGATTACTGTAACTCTCTATTACTGGGCTGTCCTAAATATGCCCTGAAAAGCCTTCAGCTGATCCAGAATTCTGCAGCCAGAGTCCTGACCAGAACCAGCATGAGAGATCATATTTCTCCAGTTTTAGACTCTCTTCATTGGCTGCCTGTTGAATCTAGAATAGAATTTAAAATCCTTCTCCTTACATATAAAGCCCTCCACAGCCAGGCACCACTATATATCAAAGACCTCATTGTTCCTTATATACCAAGTAGAGTACTTCGTTCGCAGACTGCAGGCTTACTTGTGGTTCCTAGAGTCTCAAAGAGCCGAGCAGGAGGCAGAGCCTTTGGTTATCAGGCCCCTCTCTTATGGAATAAGCTCCCAGTTAGTGTTAGGGAAGCAGACACCCTCCCCACCTTTAAGACTAGGCTGAAGACTTTTCTTTTTGATAAGTCCTATAGCTAGGGATGGTTAGCATCCCTTAGTTATGCTGCTATAGGTTTAGACTGCTGAGGGACATTTTCTGATACACTGAGCTTCTTTCTTTTTCTCTTTATCTCTTTCTTTTACCCCCCCATAACAGTGTTGCATCATTAACATGTATGTCTCCTGTCTCAGCAGGTCTCCCTGGCCGGGAGTAGCAGTTCCTGTTGTCTGTTGTCTTTCTGTCCTCTTCCCCCCACACAGCAGAGGCAGATGGCTGCCTGTCCTGAGCCGGGTTCTGCCGGAGGTTTCCTTCCTGTTAAAAGGGAGATTTTTCCCTTCCCACTGTTGCCAGTGTGCTTACTCAGGATGGGAGATTGAGTTGGACTCAACTCAATCTGTTGGTTTCCTTATATAGGCTGTTATGAATTGGCCTTCATTATGTTTTCCCCTCTGTCTGTAAAGCGTCTTGAGATGGCATTGCCGTGATTTGAAGCTATATAAATAAAGTTGAATTGAATTGAATTGAATGGAAAACTGTTATAATCTTCTATTAAATGTTCATATGAAACATGACAACCGCGCAGGTCGTGGTTTAGCGGCAGGTCGTTGTTTAGCTGCAGGTCGTTGTTTAGCTGCAGGTCGTTGTTTAACTGCAGGTCGTTGTTTAGCGGCAGGTCGTTGTTTAACTGCAGGTCGTGGTTTAGCGGCAGGTCGTTGTTTAACTGCAGGTCGTGGTTTAGCGGCAGGTCGTTTTTTAGCGGCAGGTCGTTGTTTAGCGGCAGGTCGTTGTTTAGCGGCAGGTCGTTGTTTAGCGGCAGGTCGTTGTTTAACTGCAGGTCGTGGTTTAGCGGCAGGTCGTTGTTTAGCGGCAGGTCGTTGTTTAGCGGCAGGTCGTTGTTTAGCGGCAGGTCGTTGTTTAGCGGCAGGTCGTTGTTTAACTGCAGGTCGTTGTTTAGCGGCAGGTCGTTGTTTAACTGCAGGTCGTTGTTTAACTGCAGGTCGTTGTTTAGCTGCAGGTCGTTGTTTAACTGCAGGTCGTTGTTTAACTGCAGGTCGTTGTTTAGCGGCAGGTCGTTGTTTAGCGGCAGGTCGTTGTTTAGCGGCAGGTCGTTGTTTAGCGGCAGGTCGTTGTTTAACTGCAGGTCGTTGTTTAACTGGAGGTCGTTGTTTAGCGGCAGGTCGTTGTTTAGCTGCAGGTCGTTGTTTAGCGGCAGGTCGTTGTTTAGCTGCAGGTCGTTGTTTAGCGGCAGGTCGTTGTTTAACTGCAGGTCGTTGTTTAGCGGCAGGTCGTTGTTTAGCGGCAGGTCGTTGTTTCGCGGCAGGTAGTTTTTTAGCGGCAGGTCGTTGTTTAGCGGCAGGTCGTTGTTTAGCGGCAGGTCGTTGTTTAGCGGCAGGTCGTTGTTTAGCGGCAGGTCGTTGTTTAGCGGCAGGTCGTTGTTTAACTGCAGGTCGTTGTTTAACTGGAGGTCGTTGTTTAGCGGCAGGTCGTTGTTTAGCGGCAGGTCGTTGTTTAACTGCAGGTCGTTGTTTAACTGGAGGTCGTTGTTTAGCGGCAGGTCGTTGTTTAGCTGCAGGTCGTTGTTTAACTGCAGGTCGTTGTTTAGCGGCAGGTCGTTGTTTAGCGGCAGGTCGTTGTTTCGCGGCAGGTCGTTTTTTAGCGGCAGGTCGTTGTTTAGCGGCAGGTCGTTGTTTAGCGGCAGGTCGTTGTTTCGCGGCAGGTCGTTTTTTAGCGGCAGGTCGTTGTTTAGCGGCAGGTCGTTGTTTAGCGGCAGGTCGTTGTTTAGCGGCAGGTCGTTGTTTAGCGGCAGGTCGTTGTTTAGCGGCAGGTCGTTGTTTAGCGGCAGGTCGTTGTTTCGCGGCAGGTCGTTGTTTAGCGGCAGGTCGTTGTTTAACTGCAGGTCGTTGTTTAACTGCAGGTCGAATACGATAATAGTTGTGGATGCAGGAAGAATCATCACCATGACAACCAGGTCACCCAAAGGAAACCAATTATTTTAATTGATTTATACTGCTGTGGGGGAAATTACATATAGAATAGTTTTAATGTGTTACTTCTTCATTAACATTCTTTTATGTAGTACAAAATATCTATTCTGCATAGTTTGAAGTAGTTCAGTAAGCTAGCTGTAGTAGATTCATGCATAAAACTAAATGTTCTGTTCAAAGCCTGTTTCAGCTTTGACTGTTATCTTCAAGCTGGCAGTTGTTTTGACTCGTGCTGCCAGGCAAAGGTTATTGGTGTGTGCCTAAAGATCGCTGTAACACCCTGAGCAGGGCAGAGCTCTCCAGACCTCTGACTTGCAACAACTGGACATTGTCAGTAAACTGGACAGAGCACGGTTGGTCTCTAGATTTATTTTTCATCATATAAATTCCACGACAACTGCGATCACACGCCTACGAATCTCGTTTCTTGTTGACATTACAAGGGCAGGATGGAAGAGCATCGACAGGAAGAAGCTTAAAACATGGAGTCCTTCGTGGGACCAGTTCATCTTGCCAACCTGACTCTGAACCAACCTTTAAGAAATGTCAAGTGGCTTTGTGCAGATGAGGGATATTTTCATATCCCTCCTGCACTTCAGGCCGTTTAGAAGCTGCAGCAGAATATCAGAGGTTTCTGGGAGGGCAGCAGGTTCAGAGGAGGGCTTTGTGTGCTGGTGAAAGGGAACGTTTCCAAGATGTGCCTGAGGATTTATGGGGCGAAGTGTCAGATATGCCGCTGGAAAGGCCAACATGATGGTTTAATACAGTTTAGTGTAACCAGATTAACCAACATGACAGATGTGTGAGTGTCAAGACAGACAGATGTTAACCTGCAGGAATGAATTCGTGTTTGCTCTGGAACAGAAATCTTCATTTTAACCCTTTAAACCCCAAACACGTGTTTCTTTTTATTTATTTGATGATAAACTACATGTAGAAGCTGAAGCTTTAAACCACAGTCAGCACGCAGACGTGATGTTTCTACGCAGACGTGATGTTTCCATGCAGACATGATGTTTCCATGCAGACGTGATGTTTCCACGCAGACGTGATGTTTCCACGCAGACGTGATGTTTCCACGCAGACGTGATGTTTCCATGCAGATGTGGTTTCCACGCAGACGTGATGTTTCCACGCAGACGTGATGTTTCCACGCAGACGTGATGTTTCCACGCAGATGTGATGTTTCCACGCAGATGTGACGTTTCTACGCAGACGTGATGTTTCCACGCAGACGTGATGTTTCTACGCAGACGTGATGTTTCCACGCAGACGTGACGTTTCTACGCAGACGTGATGTTTCCACGCAGACGTGATGTTTCTACGCAGACGTGATGTTTCCACGCAGACGTGATGTTTCCACGCAGATGTGATGTTTCCACGCAGATGTGACGTTTCCATGCAGACGTGATGTTTCCATGCAGACGTGATGTTTCCAGGCAGACGTGATGTTTCCACGCAGATGTGATGTTTCCACGCAGACGTGATGTTTCCACGCAGACGTGATGTTTCCACGCAGACGTGATGTTTCCACGCAGATGTGACGTTTCTACGCAGACGTGATGTTTCCACGCAGACGTGATGTTTCTACGCAGACGTGATGTTTCCACGCAGACGTGACGTTTCTACGCAGACGTGATGTTTCCACGCAGACGTGATGTTTCCACGCAGACGTGATGTTTCCACGCAGACGTGATGTTTCCACGCAGATGTGATGTTTCCACGCAGATGTGACGTTTCCACGCAGATGTGATGTTTCCACGCAGACGTGATGTTTCCAGGCAGACGTGATGTTTCCACGCAGACGTGATGTTTCCACGCAGACGTGATGTTTCTACGCAGACGTGATGTTTCCACGCAGACGTGATGTTTCCACGCAGATGTGATGTTTCCACGCAGATGTGACGTTTCCACGCAGATGTGATGTTTCCACGCAGACGTGATGTTTCCATGCAGATGTGGTTTCCACGCAGACGTGATGTTTCCAGGCAGACGTGATGTTTCCACGCAGACGTGATGTTTCCACGCAGACGTGATGTTTCCAGGCAGACGTGATGTTTCCACGCAGACGTGATGTTTCCACGCAGACGTGATGTTTCCAGGCAGACGTGATGTTTCCACGCAGACGTGATGTTTCCACGCAGACGTGATGTTTCCACGCAGACGTGATGTTTCCACGCAGACGTAACGTTTCCACGCAGAAGTGATGTTTCCACGCAGACGTGATGTTTCCACGCAGATGTGATGTTTCCACGCAGATGTGATGTTTCCACGCAGACGTGATGTTTCCACGCAGACGTGACGTTTCTACGCAGACGTGATGTTTCCACGCAGACGTGATGTTTCCACGCAGACGTGATGTTTCCACGCAGACGTGATGTTTCCATGCAGACGTGATGTTTCCACGCAGACGTGATGTTTCCACGCAGACGTGATGTTTCCACGCAGACGTGATGTTTCCATGCAGACGTGATGTTTCCACGCAGACGTGATGTTTCCACGCAGACGTGATGTTTCCATGCAGATGTGATGTTTCCACGCAGACGTGATGTTTCCATGCAGACGTGATGTTTCCATGCAGACGTGACGTTTCCACGCAGACGTGATGTTTCTACGCAGACGTGATGTTTCCACGCAGATGTGATGTTTCCACGCAGACGTGATGTTTCCACGCAGATGTGACGTTTCCACGCAGACGTGACGTTTCCACGCAGACGTGATGTTTCCACGCAGATGTGATGTTTCCACGCAGATGTGACGTTTCCACGCAGACGTGACGTTTCCACGCAGACGTGACGTTTCCACGCAGACGTGACGTTTCCACGCAGACGTGATGTTTCCACGCAGATGTGATGTTTCCACGCAGATGTGATGTTTCCACGCAGATGTGATGTTTCCACGCAGATGTGACGTTTCCACGCAGACGTGACGTTTCTACGCAGACGTGACGTTTCCACGCAGACGTGATGTTTCCACGCAGATGTGATGTTTCCACGCAGATGTGATGTTTCCACGCAGATGTGATGTTTCCACGCAGATGTGATGTTTCTACGCAGACGTGATGTTTCCATGCAGATGTGATGTTTCCATGCAGATGTGATGTTTCCACGCAGATGTGATGTTTCCACGCAGACGTGATGTTTCCATGCAGACGTGATGTTTCTACGCAGACGTGATGTTTCCACGCAGATGTGATGTTTCCACGCAGATGTGATGTTTCCACGCAGATGTGATGTTTCCACGCAGACGTGATGTTTCCATGCAGACGTGATGTTTCTACGCAGACGTGATGTTTCCATGCAGACGTGATGTTTCCATGCAGACGTGATGTTTCCACGCAGATGTGATGTTTCCACGCAGATGTGATGTTTCCACGCAGATGTGACGTTTCCACGCAGACGTGACGTTTCTACGCAGACGTGACGTTTCCACGCAGACGTGATGTTTCCACGCAGACGTGATGTTTCCACGCAGACGTGATGTTTCCACGCAGATGTGATGTTTCCACGCAGATGTGATGTTTCCACGCAGACGTGATGTTTCCACGCAGACGTGATGTTTCCACGCAGACGTGATGTTTCCACGCAGACGTGATGTTTCCACGCAGACGTGATGTTTCCACGCAGATGTGATGTTTCCACGCAGATGTGATGTTTCCACGCAGATGTGATGTTTCTACGCAGACGTGATGTTTCCATGCAGATGTGATGTTTCCATGCAGATGTGATGTTTCCACGCAGATGTGATGTTTCCACGCAGACGTGATGTTTCCATGCAGACGTGATGTTTCTACGCAGACGTGATGTTTCCACGCAGATGTGATGTTTCCACGCAGATGTGATGTTTCCACGCAGACGTGATGTTTCCACGCAGACGTGATGTTTCCATGCAGACGTGATGTTTCTACGCAGACGTGATGTTTCCATGCAGACGTGATGTTTCCATGCAGACGTGATGTTTCCACGCAGATGTGATGTTTCCACGCAGATGTGATGTTTCCACGCAGATGTGACGTTTCCACGCAGACGTGACGTTTCTACGCAGACGTGACGTTTCCACGCAGACGTGATGTTTCCACGCAGACGTGATGTTTCCACGCAGACGTGATGTTTCCACGCAGACGTGATGTTTCCACGCAGATGTGATGTTTCCACGCAGATGTGATGTTTCCACGCAGACGTGATGTTTCCACGCAGACGTGATGTTTCCACGCAGACGTGATGTTTCCACGCAGACGTGATGTTTCCACGCAGATGTGATGTTTCCACGCAGACGTGATGTTTCCACGCAAATGTGATGTTTCTACGCAGACGTGATGTTTCCATGCAGACGTGATGTTCCCACGCAGACGTGATGTTCCCACGCAGACGTGATGTTTCCACGCAGACGTGATGTTTCCATGCAGACGTGATGTTTCCACGCAGACGTGATGTTTCCATGCAGACGTGATGTTCCCACGCAGACGTGATGTTCCCACGCAGACGTGATGTTCCCACGCAGACGTGATGTTTCCACGCAGACGTGATGTTTCCATGCAGACGTGATGTTTCCACGCAGACGTGATGTTTCCACGCAGACGTGATGTTTCCACGCAGATGTGATGTTTCCATGCAGACGTGATGTTTCCACGCAGACGTGATGTTTCCACGCAGACGTGATGTTTCCACGCAGACGTGATGTTTCCATGCAAACGTGATGTTTCCACGCAGACGTGATGTTCCCACGCAGACGTGATGTTTCCATGCAGACGTGATGTTTCCACGCAGACGTGATGTTTCCACGCAGATGTGATGTTTCCATGCAGATGTGATGTTTCCACGCAGACGTGATGTTTCCATGCAGACGTGATGTTTCTACGCAGACGTGATGTTTCCATGCAGATGTGGTTTCCACGCAGACGTGATGTTTCCATGCAGACGTGATGTTTCCATGCAGACGTGATGTTTCCATGCAGACGTAATGTTTCTACGCAGACGTAATGTTTCCACGCAGACGTGATGTTTCCATGCAGACGTGATGTTTCCACGCAGACGTGATGTTTCCACGCAGACGTGATGTTTCCAGGCAGACGTGATGTTTCCACGCAGACCAGATGTTTCCACGCAGACGTGATGTTTCCACGCAGACGTGATGTTTCCACGCAGATGTGATGTTTCCATGCAGACGTGATGTTTCCATGCAGACGTGATGTTTCCATGCAGACGTGATGTTTCCATGCAGACGTGATTTTTCCACGCAGACGTGATGTTTCCACGCAGATGTGATGTTTCCACGCAGACGTGATGTTTCCACGCAGACGTGATGTTTCTACGCAGACGTGATGTTTCTACGCAGACGTGATGTTTCCTTGCAGACGTGATGTTTCCACGCAGATGTGATGTTTCCACGCAGACGTGATGTTTCCACGCAGACGTGATGTTTCCTTGCAGACGTGATGTTTCCTTGCAGATGTGATGTTTCTACGCAGACGTGATGTTTCCACGCAGACGTGATGTTTCCTTGCAGACGTGATGTTTCTACGCAGACGTGATGTTTCCATGCAGATGTGGTTTCCACGCAGACGTGATGTTTCCTTGCAGACGTGATGTTTCCTTGCAGACGTGATGTTTCTACGCAGACGTGATGTTTCCACGCAGACGTGATGTTTCCTTGCAGACGTGATGTTTCCTTGCAGACGTGATGTTTCTACGCAGACGTGATGTTTCTACGCAGATGTGATGTTTCCACGCAGATGTGATGTTTCCACGCAGACGTGATGTTTCCACGCAGACGTGATGTTTCCACGCAGACGTGATGTTTCCATGCAGACGTGATGTTTCCACGCAGACGTGATGTTTCTACGCAGACGTGATGTTTCCACGCAGACGTGATGTTTCCTTGCAGACGTGATGTTTCCTTGCAGACGTGATGTTTCTACGCAGACGTGATGTTTCTACGCAGATGTGATGTTTCCACGCAGATGTGATGTTTCCACGCAGACGTGATGTTTCCACGCAGACGTGATGTTTCCACGCAGACGTGATGTTTCCTTGCAGACGTGATGTTTCCACGCAGATGTGATGTTTCCATGCAGATGTGATGTTTCCATGCAGACGTGATGTTTCCACGCAGACGTGATGTTTTCAGACTCAACTGTCAGATTCTGAGGCTAAAATGATGTAAAATGAATGTATGAACAGGTAAAGCAGCAAAAAGAGAAACCAGAAGTTTGTAGAAATAACACACATTGATCAGCAGTGACCAAACCTTTTCTTATCTGCACATCATTCTCTCACGTCTGAAACACACACACACACACAGTTTCCATGTTTCCACACGTCTTCCTGCCACTATCTACCTGCTCTCCTCACTGCAGCACCTCCACCTCAGCTGCATCCCAAACGTCTTCTTGGCTTTATTCCAGCCATAGAGGATCATTATTTTCCTGCTTTTCTCATCACTTGTTGATCTTTGGCTGCTCCTGATTGGACGTTACCGTCGGTAATAGAGCTTTCTTAGCAACGTAGTCGTGATTAAAGAAAATAATGAATCAAAAATTTTTACAGCTTTTACCTGCAACAACATCAAACCACAGACGTGACTTTGTTTTGAATCCACCTCTTTAAGTGAGGCCCTGTTTTCCCACCACATGGCCTCCACCAGGGAAAATCTGACCCATCGCAGGATTTCTGAGACAGACAGGATAATCTGACATGCTCTACGACGACACTGCTGCTCCACCTCGTCCTCCCTCCTCCAGTCGGGGTGCCGAGCGAGCACAAATGAGAGACACTTTGAAAAATAAGCTGCTCATTTGGGACTGAGTGGATTCAGATGGTTGGCCGGCGCTCAAAGGCAGAGAGGAGAGGGGTGGGTGGGTCAGCTTATTATTTCAGTGGATGCAAGGCGCTGATGTTCTCCCTCATATGGCTTTTTCTCAATCAAAAGGCCTTGGCCATTAGAGTGGAAGCCAAGATCTATAGTTCATGTGTGCTGCCAGACCTTCACTTTCAGCTTTAATGAATCTGGTGGAAGCAGACAGCTGTTTACGTCTCCAGATCCTGCAGAATCACCTCAATTTAACTCAATGTTAAGAGCCAAACCTGACAAAAACGGGTTAATGAGTGGTTGGGTGATGTATGAAGGTGCGTGACAGAAGCGTGAAAACAAAAAGGGGCAGCAGAAACATCCAGAAGCATGTTTGGACTTGTGGGTTTGAATAACGTAGAAACACTGAGCAGATGTTCATGTCATCCAGTGATATGAAATTGTTATTAAAAGCTTCAAGCATGTCACTTTAATGACTTCCACCTTTAACTACTGCAGGGAGTTGGGAACAGAGCGTCTCTCCAAACCATTTTCTAATTTCCAGAATATATTTCCATCCCCTCTGAACCCGACAACAACTGCGTTTGTCATTACGGCGACGACACGTTGCTGTTCGTCTGACGTTCTGCCAGACGACCAGCGGAAAGCTTCGCTTGTTTAACCCCTCCGACACTCAGAAACCAATCAGAACCCTGCGAGATCAGAGCTGCCACGTGATTGGTCTGTGCTCTGTGGTGAAACGCGTCGTGTTCATGTGATTCATCTATAAAAGCAACGATAGCAGTTCTCACCTGGAAGAGAAATGATTTCTGTTGCTAGTTTTTGTGCCGGGGGCTTGGAACACTGTTGGAGTTCTTTCTTCAGGTTTTTATCTTTTAGACTATTTAGAACAAGTTGTGCAACATTAATATAAAAATACTGATTAATAATGCAATATTAAATAAAAAACTATGATAATGAACTAAACAAAGTCTGATGGATTAAATAACTTAAAAACATCCAACCAGCAGCTTTTCTTGGTGTGAGGTCGTTTTTAGCTGATATCACCTTTATTTTAATCCCTACATCATAAATCCAGAAGGATGTCCAACGGCCTGAGACCAGAACCAGGAACCTGGTTTCTCTCTTATCCAGTTAACTTCAGGTTAACTCTGCCTTTCTGACCTCCAAAGCGACTTCACGGCTTACTGGGGTAAATCACCATGGTAGTGTACGCTGAGTGGCTAACCTGCTGACCAATCAGACCTCTTGGAACATCGGCCATTTCCTGTTTAAGTCTGTTTATTTCCACCAGCAGTCTGAAACTGATGCGTTTACATCGTCGCATCACCAATATCCTACAGTTCATGCACACTCGGAAACGTTGCTTCCTGACTGTTGCTATGGCAACAGTGTGGCCTGGAGGATGTGTATTAGTTGCAGAACTAGTGAAACTTTGCTTCTTTTCTCATAAACACCTGAGCTGCATCTCGTCCAGGAGTCAGAGACCTGAGCTGAGGCAGGAAGGGGTTAACATAAGTCTTGTGGTGGGAAGCTTGGCTTGAAGCTTTACGGGGAAACGAAACCACATCAGTGTAAAAGCTGCACTGCAGCACCTGCATCGCTGAGCTCCAGACAGCTGATACAACCCCAACCGAGTTAGCTTGCAGCCTTCAGGCCACCGGTTCAACCGGGTGCGATCTAAGAGGGGGGGGAGTTAAATCTTCTGATGGGGGCACCTTCACGTCTGTCACCACAAGAAAATTCTCAGTTATGACAGAAAAAATAACTTTCTTTTAGCTCAGAGTTATTTGTAATAAAGGTTTTTAACGCTCCAACAAATTGCGTTGGATCCGGTAAGGTCTGAGGAAAACGTAGACGTGCAGAAGCGTTTAAGAGGACCTGAACGCGGCGTCAGGACTCAGAGCAAACAGCCTCCAACATGAAAGCTCAGACTAGCATTTCATTTTACCAGATTTCCACTGAACACGCGCCGCTCAGCCAACATGTGCACGGCGTCGACATGGAAACCACCCCGCCGGTCCTGCACCTAAAAGCTGCTCCAACAGCAACAGCTGCCTCCAATTATGGTGTCGCTTACAGTCGATTGTTTTAATATCGCCTCTCTTGTTGTCTTACTGAAAACCACATCACAAGCCGGAGCTCGGCGCATACCAGAACAGGAGTCGCAGGTTTTAAAGCCTAATTGTTGGTGGGGAGCAGCAGCTAACAGGCGGATGGAGCGCAGCGGTCCAGAGCCAGGCTGGATTTGTGCTCTCTGGCTCTTCAAAGCCTTGTTACAGCTGCTTATTGAATGCTCCGCTCCTGCCTGCGTTGGGGGAAAACCAACCGGCCCGTCTTTAACGTCATTTATTTCCAGCCGGTTATCAAGAGTATGTGACTCAGGGCTTGACAAGGGATGAAACGCGGATGCACGGCGTTGGCCCTCTCCATGCTGGAAGGGATGAGACGATGATGAATTAAAGGCAGGGGGTGAGTGTGTGTGAAGCAGCCATTAGCTCCGTGCCATATCAAACACAAACTGAAGCTTGATCTCTGCTGTTCAGCCTGTATTTCCAGGCTGGAGCTGCTTCCAACACTCTGCAGGTTGACTTTCCATCGCAGCCTTCGTCTGGCTGCAGGCCGCCTCTCTGGGACCGCCATGTCTCTTTCCTGGCACCGCTGTCCTCGCCGTTGGCTGCCAGGCCAGCACTGGCAGAGCCCTGCAAAGCTGGCCCTGATGAATCTTTTACAGTTTACAGGAATGTGTCAACAGTAATCTCTTGGCGGCCATCTTTGGAAATTCAGCTCGACACAGTAATGTGATGCTCCGTGGCAGAGAGAGCCGGCTCTAATTGTGTCTATTTAAAGCAGCTGTTTCGTGGCTCTTTGACTCGGCTGCGGCCTGAAATCCTCCCCGCTGACTTCATCGGGCGTGCTGGGTGTCGATTTATTAGAAACTTGCCATCGGTTTTTAAGTAAACAGAGGTGGCCGGGCTTTAATCAGGCTCTGCGAGCTGCCCAGAGAGGTCGTTTGGTTTCAATTAGGCGAGCGTAACTTGGCTTTCTCGGCTGTGGGATAATCTCTCCCTCATCCCCGAGTCTTTTCCAGCGCTGCTTGCCAGCACTGCCGGTGCAGCGCATGAGATCAAATTTGAACGCTGACCCTCTGGAAAATGGGAGCCGGTGAAAAGGGGGGACATAATGGGAGCTGTAAAGAGCGGGCGTCGTGTTTTCACCCTCGGCGTGCCCCAGAGAGTGGATTGAGCAGCATGTCGGCAGCAGAGCGAAGCCGGCTGCAGGGGAGGCTGTGAGCTGACTGTAATCCACCTCTGTCCGGGCGCCAGGCTGCCTCTGCTGGTTTATACTGACGGCTGCAGTTGGTGGAGAACTTGAGAAGGTCGCTGCTCTCATGAGGCCGCAGCGTGTGAGGGCTGTTATCTGCCAAATCCTGTTTTTTTACTTTTTACAGTTTTATAAAAGAGTTGCAGAAATGGCTTCTGTCCACGCCGCCGGTTTGCAGGACAGCAGAAAAGCTCTTTGATGCAACTTTCACCTGAGAACCTCATCAAACCCTCGCCTGTGATTGGGCGGTGCCCGGCTCGCCTCGCAGCGAGGTCGCCGGCCTCGTTGTTTCCAGGCCACGTGTTTCTGTTCGAGCCAGGGGTCAATCGATCGTCTTGATTCATGTCGGCTCCCAATCACAAGATCAGAGGTGGCCCGTGGCATCAGCAAAGGTCGTGGCTGTATTTCATGACTGCTTGTTTAATGTCCACGTTTCAGTCATCTGGAATCCAAGCAGGAGCTCCGTCTCCATGCCGGAACTCGGCCTCCATCGTCTGGCTGCAGAGACGGGGAATATGTTCAGGTTTTACTCATAGCTGCGTCCTCAGCAGCAGCTGAAGCAGGAACACCACCTTCATTTTGCTGCTGTTTGGATCCGTGATGCTCAGCCATGGGCTCCGGCCCTTCCTGGGGCCTCAAACACCACCTGAAGGGTTGCCAATAAGCTTTCAGCTTTGCATCTATGGAACTTAAAGCTGCATCAAGACAAAAATAACAAACAAAAAAAGGAAAATGAGCTACAGATGCAGAAAACATCTGTCCTGTTCCTCATTTGTTCTGCTGCAGTAAAACGTGATGTTTAGTAGATTCTGAGCTACTTAACTGCAAATAAATTTAGTTTAGTTATTAAATGCAAATGAAACCAGTAAAGTGTTCCTGTCTGAATGGGTTTGTACTGGGAACGTTGGGCCCTGGTGTCAACGGGCTTCTGGTTCAGCAGAAGCAGCAGGTTTCCACAGATTTCTGTTCACTGGATTTAACATGAAAGCAGAGGTGGTGTTGATGGATGTGACAGAATCAGATCATTTTATTTTACTCCTCGTGCTGCACAGACAAGAATGAAAACAGTTGTTCAGCTTTGTTCCTCTCTGCGGTGAGCATCTCGTCCCGTCCTTTCACGCCTCTAATTTGTGCCTCTGTCTCCACGTCCTCCAACCTGTGACCCAGAAATCGATCTGATCGCAGCATGTGGAGGAGAGAGAGGAGCTGCAGCAGCTGCCACCTTTAGTTCAATGCGACCTGACAAACAGCTGATAAATAATTTCATGTTTTCTTCAACCTGGAAGACTGTAATTATCCCCAAACGCCTGGTATAGCAGAAGCTCCCACCAGGGGGCGCAACACAGAATTCAGAGATTGAAAATAACTGAAGAGCTGTTTGGTTGTGAGTTGGACCTTGAATTAAACAATATTTAACAATATTTAACTTCTGGACTAATCTGCGTTCAGACTGAGATAAATGACGGAGTCATCTGCATAGAAATGAACTGAAGAATAAAGACTAAACCTTGGTAGATGATTAAGAAATGTTGAGGGAAACAAAGGACCCAAACAGGAATTTTCCTGCCAAGCAACTCGGTGTCGTTTGGAATGAAGATATGAAGTGAAACAGAGTTGGAGAGTCCGTGCACCTGCAGCTGAACGTGCTGCAAATATTTCCAGAAGTTTCCCTCAGAGCCCAAACTGGAAACCAGTTAGACCTGGTCCGGTTCTAGAGATCTGCCTCCAGCTCTGCAGAGGCCTGGGAAAGAGACGTTCGTTTGATTCAGGTGTGTTCCAGAAGGAATCTTTTTTCATGCTTGGGAACTGACTAATGGCCGTGCACTCTATGGCCATAACACGCTTGTGATATGGATTATTATAATATTATTTGGGATGAGTCGTAACGATGCAACAGTTTGATGCAAAGCGACGGGACACAACATGCAATTCAACAGAGAGGGTGAAGAAAATCCTGATTTATGTGTCGTGTTCTGTTCATGGAAGGTCTGGTGCAGAACGTCCCGTTTAACCTCAGACACAGAGATGGACTGGACACCTCGCATGGCGGCCATTTTCCTGCTGGTCTGACGGGTTTTTATTTAATTATCTCATGTTGGGGTCATGTGACGTCTTCCCACCAGACAGGCTCTGCAAATGATCTCATATTTCATCCAATCAGCGTGTTATGAAGACATTCGACTAAACACTCGTCTAACAGACATTTAATTCATTTCATCAATTCATTTCATTTCAGACAAAATGAAGGAAAATGTACATTTTATGTGCATATAAGTGTGTTCCTCAGGCACGCGCCACTGCAGTGGTAAAATAAGTAGAACACACTGTAGACGGTTGTTTACCTTCATACAAATACAAATATACACTGAACGTATCAGCATTATGAAGAATATTTGTGGGATTCTATCAGTAGAATTAACCTGACATTTGGGGTGTGTGTGTGTGTGTGTGTGTATATTGGGGGGGTATTATTATCTGACTCTGGATATAAATATAAGTCTGATGTGAATAAAGAGTCTGAAGAAGCAGAAAGTTGGTTTCAGCTTCACGTTGTGTATTTTTCCCCCACATTTCATCACTGGCTCACATCACAGATCTGCTGCGCATGTAGAGCTTATACTGTACATTACATGACATGTTTTCATATGTCCAAGTGCCAGGTTCTATAGAAAATCCAAGACTTACAGGCTCTGCTGCCTCTCCAGCTGCTGGGATTCAAGCCCCGCGGCCTGAACGATAGCTCCCACCGTGTCATTAGGGGCATGTGGAGAGGACCCCATGAAAGCACTGCCAAAAATTCTCCTTGAAGATGGAGGGAAGAGAAAAGCAAGGGTATTGATCGTCTGTCCACGGATATGGTACTTAAGCCCCGGTACTGAGAGCTGGAGAGCCCCTGGATCCATATCTCAAAGACTTTAATCCTGGCCCCTCTTACAGCTGGATTGGCCTTCACCTTAACCTCCCGACAACTGCTCCTGCAGATCAGCCATGGAAATTTTATTCTTCTCACAATCTGCCTCCCTCCTCCTCCTCCGTGCTTGCTTTGTTTCCGCCGGTCTGCAGTTATTAACAGACCTGCCCTGCGTTCCCATCCGAATTAGAAGTGAGAGGTGAATTAATACCTGATCCTGGTTTTCATCATGTTCTGGAAAAAAGAAGAAAGTTCTTATCCTTCTTTTCTTGAATCCAGAGTTGAGTTAAAACTCTCCGTTTCATCCATCAGCAGCAGCGACGCTGAACAGACAAAGGAGCTCGACATCATTCAGACTGAATTTCTGCAGAACAACTGGAAGCAAACTTTTCTTTCAGATGAAATGATAAAAACAGGCCCAAGATTACAATTATATCCAAATTCCAAATATCACTGACAAAAACTATGTTAAATATTTGTCTCAGAATCTCATGTTAACCTTTTTTCTCTTACAAAAACACAATTACAGCCAACAAAGCCTCATTACTACATGTAAGGAAGGGATGTTTCCACATCACCATGACACTCTCCCGTTCCACCTCATCGCCATGAGAATTTCCCGTTCCACCTCATCACCATGAGAATCTCCCGTTCCACCAAATCACCATGAGAATCTCCCGTTCCACCTCATCACCATGAGAATCTCCCGTTCCACCTCATCACCATGAGAATCTCCCGTTCCACCTCATCACCATGAGAATCTCCCGTTCCACCTCATCACCATGAGAATCTCCCGTTCCACCTCATCACCATGAGAATCTCCCGTTCCACCTCATCACCATGAGAATCTCCCGTTCCACCTCATCACCATGAGAATCTCCCGTTCCACCTCATCACCATGAGAATCTCCCGTTCCACCTCATCACCATGAGAATCTCCCGTTCCACCTCATCACCATGAGAATCTCCCGTTCCACCTCATCACCATGAGAATCTCCCGTTCCACCTCATCACCATGAGAATCTCCCGTTCCACCTCATCACCATGAGAATCTCCCGTTCCACCTCATCACCATGAGAATCTCCCGTTCCACCTCATCACCATGAGAATCTCCCGTTCCACCTCATCACCATGAGAATATCCCGTTCCACCTCATCACCATGAGAATCTCCCGTTCCACCTCATCACCATGAGAATCTCCCGTTCCACCACATCACCATGACAATCTCCCGTTCCACCTCATCACCATGAGAATCTCCCGTTCCACCTCATCACCATGAGAATCTCCCGTTCCACCTCATCACCATGAGAATCTCCCGTTCCACCACATCACCATGAGAATCTCCCGTTCCACCTCATCACCATGAGAATCTCCCGTTCCACCTCATAACCATGAGAATCTCCCGTTCCACCTCATCATGATAAGAATTTCCCATTCCACCTCATCACCATGAGAATCTCTCGTTCCACCTCATCACCATGAGAATCTCCCGTTGCACCTCATTATGATGAGAATCTCCCGTTCCACCTCATCACCATGAGAATCTCCCGTTCCACCTCATTATGATTAGAATCTCCCGTTCCACCTCATCACCATGAGAATCTCCCGTTCCACCTCATCACCATGAGAATCTCCCGTTCCACGTCATCACCATGAGAATCTCCCATTCCACCGCATTATGATGAAAATCTCCCGTTCCACCTCATCATGATGAGAATCTCCCGTTCCACCTCATCACCATGAGAATCTCCCATTCCACCTCATCACCATGAGAATCTCCCGTTCCACCTCATCACCATGAGAATCTCCCGTTCCACCTCATCACCATGAGAATCTCCCGTTCCACCTCATCACCATGAGAATCTCCCGTTCTACCTCATCACCATGAGAATCTCCCGTTCCACCTCATCACCATGAGAATCTCCCGTTCCACCTCATCACCATGAGAATCTCCCGTTCCACCTCATCACCATGAGAATCTCCCGTTCCACCTCATCACCATGAGAATCTCCCGTTCCCCCTCATCATAAGAATTTCCCGTTCCACCTCATCACCATGAGAATCTCTCGTTCCACCTCATCACCATGAGAATCTCCCGTTGCACCTCATCACCATGAGAATCTCCCGTTCCACCTCATCACCATGAGAATCTCCCGTTCCACCTCATCACCATGAGAATCTCCCGTTCCACCTCATCACCATGAGAATCTCCCGTTCCACCTCATCACCATGAGAATCTCCCGTTCCACCTCATCACCATGAGAATCTCCCGTTCCACCTCATCACCATGAGAATCTCCCGTTCCACCTCATCACCATGAGAATCTCCCGTTCCACCTCATCACCATGAGAATCTCCCGTTCCACCTCATCACCATGAGAATCTCCCGTTCCACCTCATCACCATGAGAATCTCCCGTTCCACCTCATCACCATGAGAATCTCCCGTTCCACCTCATCACCATGAGAATCTCCCGTTCCACCTCATCACCATGAGAATCTCCCGTTCCACCTCATCACCATGAGAATATCCCGTTCCACCTCATCACCATGAGAATCTCCCGTTCCACCTCATCACCATGAGAATCTCCCGTTCCACCACATCACCATGACAATCTCCCGTTCCACCTCATCACCATGAGAATCTCCCGTTCCACCTCATCACCATGAAAATCTCCCATTCCACCTCATCACCATGAAAATCTCCCATTCCACCTCATCACCATGAGAATCTCCCGTTCCACCTCATCACCATGAGAATCTCCCGTTCCACCTCATCACCATGAGAATCTCCCGTTCCACCTCATCACCATGAGAATCTCCCGTTCCACCACATCACCATGAGAATCTCCCGTTCCACCTCATCACCATGAGAATCTCCCGTTCCACCTCATGACCATGAGAATCTCCCGTTCCACCTCATCATGATAAGAATTTCCCATTCCACCTCATCACCATGAGAATCTCTCGTTCCACCTCATCACCATGAGAATCTCCCGTTGCACCTCATTATGATGAGAATCTCCCGTTCCACCTCATCACCATGAGAATCTCCCGTTCCACCTCATTATGATTAGAATCTCCCGTTCCACCTCATCACCATGAGAATCTCCCGTTCCACCTCATCACCATGAGAATCTCCCGTTCCACGTCATCACCATGAGAATCTCCCATTCCACCGCATTATGATGAAAATCTCCCGTTCCACCTCATCATGATGAGAATCTCCCGTTCCACCTCATCACCATGAGAATCTCCCATTCCACCTCATCACCATGAGAATCTCCCGTTCCACCTCATCACCATGAGAATCTCCCGTTCCACCTCATCACCATGAGAATCTCCCGTTCCACCTCATCACCATGAGAATCTCCCGTTCCACCTCATCACCATGAGAATCTCCCGTTCCACCTCATCACCATGAGAATCTCCCGTTCCACCTCATCACCATGAGAATCTCCCGTTCCACCTCATCACCATGAGAATCTCCCGTTCCACCTCATCACCATGAGAATCTCCCGTTCCACCTCATCACCATGAGAATCTCCCGTTCCACCTCATCACCATGAGAATCTCCCGTTCCACCTCATCACCATGAGAATCTCCCGTTCCACCTCATCACCATGAGAATCTCCCGTTCCACCTCATCACCATGAGAATCTCCCGTTCCACCTCATCACCATGAGAATCTCCCGTTCCACCTCATCACCATGAGAATCTCCCGTTCCACCTCATCACCATGAGAATCTCCCGTTCCACCTCATCACCATGAGAATCTCCCGTTCCACCTCATCACCATGAGAATCTCCCATTCCACCTCATCACCATGAGAATCTCCCGTTCCACCTCATCACCATGAGAATCTCCCATTCCACCTCATCACCATGAGAATCTCCCGTTCCCCCTCATCATAAGAATTTCCCGTTCCACCTCATCACCATGAGAATCTCTCGTTCCACCTCATCACCATGAGAATCTCCCGTTGCACCTCATTATGATGAGAATCTCCCGTTCCACCTCATCACCATGAGAATCTCCCGTTCCACCTCATTATGATTAGGATCTCCCATTCCACCTCATCACCATGAGAATCTCCCGTTCCACCTCATCACCATGAGAATCTCCCGTTCCACCTCATCACCATGAGAATATCCCGTTCCACCTCATCATGATGAGAATCTCCCGTTCCACCTCATCACCATGAGAATCTCCCGTTCCACCACATCACCATGACAATCTCCCGTTCCACCTCATCACCATGAGAATCTCCCGTTCCACCTCATCACCATGAGAATCTCCCGTTCCACCTCATCACCATGAGAATCTCCCGTTCCACCTCGTCACCATGAGAATCTCCCGTTCCACCACATCACCATGAGAATCTCCCGTTCCACCTCATCACCATGAGAATCTCCCGTTCCACCTCATAACCATGAGAATCTCCCATTCCACCTCATCATGATAAGAATTTCCCATTCCACCTCATCACCATGAGAATCTCTCGTTCCACCTCATCACCATGAGAATCTCCCGTTGCACCTCATTATGATGAGAATCTCCCGTTCCACCTCATCACCATGAGAATCTCCCGTTCCACCTCATCACCATGAGAATCTCCCGTTCCACCTCATCACCATGAGAATCTCCCGTTCCACGTCATCACCATGAGAATCTCCCATTCCACCTCATCACCATGAGAATCTCCCGTTCCACCTCATCACCATGAGAATCTCCCATTCCACCACATAATGATGAAAATCTCCCGTTCCACCTCATCACCATGAGAATCTCCCGTTCCACCTCATCACCATGAGAATCTCCCGTTCCACCTCATCACCATGAGAATCTCCCGTTCCACCTCATCACCATGAGAATCTCCCGTTCCACCTCATCACCATGAGAATCTCCCGTTCCACCTCATCACCATGAGAATCTCCCGTTCCACCTCATCACCATGAGAATCTCCCATTCCACCTCATCACCATGAGAATATCCCGTTCCACCTCGTCACCATGAGAATCTCCCGTTCCACCTCATCACCATGAGAATATCCCGTTCCACCTCATCACCATGAGAATCTCCCGTTCCACCTCATCACCATGAGAATCTCCCGTTCCACCACATCACCATGACAATCTCCCGTTCCACCTCATCACCATGAGAATCTCCCGTTCCACCTCATCACCATGAAAATCTCCCATTCCACCTCATCACCATGAAAATCTCCCATTCCCCCTCATCACCATGAGAATCTCCCGTTCCACCTCATCACCATGAGAATCTCCCGTTCCACCTCATCACCATGAGAATCTCCCGTTCCACCTCATCACCATGAGAATCTCCCGTTCCACCACATCACCATGAGAATCTCCCGTTCCACCTCATCACCATGAGAATCTCCCGTTCCACCTCATGACCATGAGAATCTCCCGTTCCACCTCATCATGATAAGAATTTCCCATTCCACCTCATCACCATGAGAATCTCTCGTTCCACCTCATCACCATGAGAATCTCCCGTTGCACCTCATTATGATGAGAATCTCCCGTTCCACCTCATCACCATGAGAATCTCCCGTTCCACCTCATTATGATTAGAATCTCCCGTTCCACCTCATCACCATGAGAATCTCCCGTTCCACCTCATCACCATGAGAATCTCCCGTTCCACGTCATCACCATGAGAATCTCCCATTCCACCGCATTATGATGAAAATCTCCCGTTCCACCTCATCATGATGAGAATCTCCCGTTCCACCTCATCACCATGAGAATCTCCCATTCCACCTCATCACCATGAGAATCTCCCGTTCCACCTCATCACCATGAGAATCTCCCGTTCCACCTCATCACCATGAGAATCTCCCGTTCCACCTCATCACCATGAGAATCTCCCGTTCCACCTCATCACCATGAGAATCTCCCGTTCCACCTCATCACCATGAGAATCTCCCGTTCCACCTCATCACCATGAGAATCTCCCGTTCCACCTCATCACCATGAGAATCTCCCGTTCCACCTCATCACCATGAGAATCTCCCGTTCCACCTCATCACCATGAGAATCTCCCGTTCCACCTCATCACCATGAGAATCTCCCGTTCCACCTCATCACCATGAGAATCTCCCGTTCCACCTCATCACCATGAGAATCTCCCGTTCCACCTCATCACCATGAGAATCTCCCGTTCCACCTCATCACCATGAGAATCTCCCGTTCCACCTCATCACCATGAGAATCTCCCGTTCCACCTCATCACCATGAGAATCTCCCGTTCCACCTCATCACCATGAGAATCTCCCGTTCCACCTCATCACCATGAGAATCTCCCATTCCACCTCATCACCATGAGAATCTCCCGTTCCACCTCATCACCATGAGAATCTCCCATTCCACCTCATCACCATGAGAATCTCCCGTTCCCCCTCATCATAAGAATTTCCCGTTCCACCTCATCACCATGAGAATCTCTCGTTCCACCTCATCACCATGAGAATCTCCCGTTGCACCTCATTATGATGAGAATCTCCCGTTCCACCTCATCACCATGAGAATCTCCCGTTCCACCTCATTATGATTAGGATCTCCCATTCCACCTCATCACCATGAGAATCTCCCGTTCCACCTCATCACCATGAGAATCTCCCGTTCCACCTCATCACCATGAGAATATCCCGTTCCACCTCATCATGATGAGAATCTCCCGTTCCACCTCATCACCATGAGAATCTCCCGTTCCACCACATCACCATGACAATCTCCCGTTCCACCTCATCACCATGAGAATCTCCCGTTCCACCTCATCACCATGAGAATCTCCCGTTCCACCTCATCACCATGAGAATCTCCCGTTCCACCTCGTCACCATGAGAATCTCCCGTTCCACCACATCACCATGAGAATCTCCCGTTCCACCTCATCACCATGAGAATCTCCCGTTCCACCTCATAACCATGAGAATCTCCCATTCCACCTCATCATGATAAGAATTTCCCATTCCACCTCATCACCATGAGAATCTCTCGTTCCACCTCATCACCATGAGAATCTCCCGTTGCACCTCATTATGATGAGAATCTCCCGTTCCACCTCATCACCATGAGAATCTCCCGTTCCACCTCATCACCATGAGAATCTCCCGTTCCACCTCATCACCATGAGAATCTCCCATTCCACCTCATCACCATGAGAATCTCCCGTTCCACGTCATCACCATGAGAATCTCCCATTCCACCTCATCACCATGAGAATCTCCCGTTCCACCTCATCACCATGAGAATCTCCCATTCCACCACATAATGATGAAAATCTCCCGTTCCACCTCATCACCATGAGAATCTCCCGTTCCACCTCATCACCATGAGAATCTCCCGTTCCACCTCATCACCATGAGAATCTCCCGTTCCACCTCATCACCATGAGAATCTCCCGTTCCACCTCATCACCATGAGAATCTCCCGTTCCACCTCATCACCATGAGAATCTCCCGTTCCACCTCATCACCATGAGAATCTCCCGTTCCACCTCATCACCATGAGAATCTCCCATTCCACCTCATCACCATGAGAATATCCCGTTCCACCTCGTCACCATGAGAATCTCCCGTTCCACCTCGTCACCATGAGAATCTCCCGTTCCACCACATCACCATGAGAATCTCCCGTTCCACCTCATCACCATGAGAATCTCCCGTTCCACCTCATCACCATGAGAATCTCCCGTTCCCCCTCATCATGATAAGAATTTCCCGTTCCACCTCATCACCATGAGAATCTCTCGTTCCACCTCATCACCATGAGAATCTCCCGTTGCACCTCATTATGATGAGAATCTCCCGTTCCACCTCATCACCATGAGAATCTCCCGTTCCACCTCATTATGATTAGGATCTTCCATTCCACCTCATCACCATGAGAATCTCCCGTTCCACCTCATCACCATGAGAATCTCCCGTTCCACCTCATCACCATGAGAATCTCCCATTCCACCACATTATGATGAAAATCTCCCGTTCCACCTCATCATGATGAGAATCTCCTGTTCCACCTCATCATGATGAGAATCTCCCGTTCCACCTCATCACCATCAGAATCTCCCGTTGCACCTCATTATGATGAGAATCTCCCGTTCCACCTCATCACCATGAGAATCTCCCGTTCCACCTCATCATGATGAGAATTTCCCGTTCCACCTCATCACAATGACAATCTCTCGTTCCACCTCATCACCATGAGAATCTCCCGTTCCACCTCATTATGATGAGAATCTCCCGTTCCACCTCATCACCATGAGAATCTCCCGTTACACCTCATCACCATGAGAATCTCCCATTCCACCTCATCACCATGAGAATCTCCCGTTCCACCTCATTATGATGAGAATCTCCCATTCCACCTCATCACCATGAGAATCTCCCATTCCACCTCATCACCATGAGAATCTCCCGTTCCACCTCATCACCATGAGAATCTCCCGTTCCACCTCATCACCATGAGAATCTCCCATTCCACCACATTATGATGAAAATCTCCCGTTCCACCTCATCATGATGAGAATCTCCCGTTACACCTCATCACCATGAGAATCTCCCGTTCCACCTCATCACCATGAGAATATCCCGTTCCACCTCATCATGATGAGAATCTCCCGTTCCACCTCATCACCATGAGAATCTCCTGTTCCACCTCATCACCCTGAGAATCTCCCGTTCCACGTCATCACCATGAGAATCTCCCATTCCACCACATTATGATGAAAATCTCCCGTTCCACCTCATCACCATCAGAATCTCCCGTTGCACCTCATTATGATGAGAATCTCCCGTTCCACCTCATCACCATGAGAATCTCCCGTTCCACCTCATCACCATGAGAATCTCCCGTTCCACCTCATCACCATGAGAATCTCCCGTTCCACCTCATCACCATGAGAATCTCCCGTTCCACCTCATCACCATGAGAATCTCCCATTCCACCTCATCACCATGAGAATCTCCCCTTCCACCACATCACCATGACAATCTCTCGTTCCACCTCATCACCATGAGAATCTCCCGTTCCACCTCGTCACCTTGAGAATCTCCCATTCCACCTCATCACCATGAGAATCTCCCGTTCCACCTCATCACCATGAGAATCTCCCATTCCACCTCATCACCATGAGAATCTCCCGTTCCACCTCATCATGAGGAGAATTTCCCGTTCCACCTTATCACCATGAGAATCTCTCGTTCCACGTCATCGCCATGAGAATCTCCCGTTCCACCTCATTATGATGAGAATCTCCCGTTCCACCTCATCACCATGAGAATCTCCCGTTCCACCTCATCACCATGAGAATCTCCCATTCCACCACATTATGATGAAAATCTCCCGTTCCACCTCATCATGATGAGAATCTCCTGTTCCACCTCATCATGATGAGAATCTCCCGTTCCACCTCATCACCATGAGAATCTCCCGTTGCACCTCATTATGATGAGAATCTCCCGTTCCACCTCATCACCATGAGAATCTCCCGTTCCACCTCATTATGATGAGAAATCTCCCATTCCACCTCATCACCATGAGAATCTCCCGTTCCACCTCATCACCATGAGAATCTCCCGTTCCACGTCATCACCATGAGAATCTCCCATTCCACCACATTATGATGACAATCTCCCGTTACACCTCATCACCATGAGAATCTCCTGTTCCACCTCATCATGATGAGAATCTGCCGTTCCACCTCATCACCATGAGAATCTCCTGTTCCACCTCATCATGATGAGAATCTCCCATTACACCTCATCATGATGACAATCTCCCGTTCCACCTCATCACCATGAGTATCTCCCGTTCCACCTCATCACCATGAGAATCTCCCATTCCACTTCATCACCATGAGAATCTCCTGTTCCACCTCATCACCATGAGAATCTCCCATTCCACCTCATCACCATGAGAATCTCCTGTTCCACCTCATCACCATGAGAATCTCCCGTTCCACCTCATCATGATGAGAATTTCCCGTTCCACCTCATCACAATGACAATCTCTCGTTCCACCTCATCACCATGAGAATCTCCCGTTCCACCTCATTATGATGAGAATCTCCCGTTCCACCTCATCACCATGAGAATCTCCCGTTACACCTCATCACCATGAGAATCTCCCATTCCACCTCATCACCATGAGAATCTCCCGTTCCACCTCATTATGATGAGAATCTCCCATTCCACCTCATCACCATGAGAATCTCCCATTCCACCTCATCACCATGAGAATCTCCCGTTCCACCTCATCACCATGAGAATCTCCCGTTCCACCTCATCACCATGAGAATCTCCCATTCCACCACATTATGATGAAAATCTCCCGTTCCACCTCATCATGATGAGAATCTCCCGTTACACCTCATCACCATGAGAATCTCCCGTTCCACCTCATCACCATGAGAATATCCTGTTCCACCTCATCATGATGAGAATCTCCCGTTCCACCTCATCACCATGAGAATCTCCTGTTCCACCTCATCACCATGAGAATCTCCCGTTCCACCTCATCGCCATGAGAATCTCCCGTTCCACCTCATTACCATGAGAATTTCCCATTCCACCTCATCACCATGAGAATCTCTTGTTCCACCTCATCACCATGAGAATCTCCCATTCCACCTCATCACCATGAGAATCTCTCGTTACACCTCATCACCATGAGAATCTCCCGTTCCACCTCATCACCATGAGAATCTCCCATTCCACCTCTTCACCATGAGAATCTCCCGTTCCACCACATCATGATGAAAATCTCCCGTTCCACCTCATCATGATGAGAATCTCCCGTTCCACCTCATCACCATGAGAATCTCCCGTTCCATGTCATCATGATGAGAATCTCCCGTTCCACCTCATCACCATGAGAATCTCCCGTTCCACCTCATCATGATGAGAATCTCCCGTTCCACCTCATCACCATGAGAATCTCCCGTTCCACCTCATCACCATGAGAATTTCCCTTTCCACCTCATCACCATGAGAATCTCTTGTTCCACCTCATCACCATGAGAATCTCCCGTTCCACCTCATTATGATGAGAATCTCCCGTTCCACCTCATTATGATGAGAATCTCCCATTCCACCTCATCACCATGATAATCTCCCGTTCCACCTCATCACCATGAGAATCTCCCGTTCCACCTCATCACCATGAGAATCTCTCGTTCCACCTCATCACCATGAGAATCTCCCGTTACACCTCATCACCATGAGAATCTCCCGTTCCACCTCATCACCATGATAATCTCCCGTTCCACCTCATCACCATGAGAATCTCCCGTTCCACCTCATCACCATGAGAATCTCCCGTTCCACCTCATCATGATGGGAATCTCCCGTTCCACCTCATCATGATGAGAATCTCCCGTTCCACCTCATCATGATGAGAATCTCCTGTTACACCTCATCACCATGAGAATCTCCCATTCCACCTCATCATGATGAGAATCTCCCGTTCCACCTCATCACCATGAGAATCTCCCGTTCCACCTCATTATGATGAGAATCTCCCGTTCCACCTCATCATGATGAGAATATCCCGTTCCACCTCATTACAATGAGAATCTCCCGTTCTACCTTATCCAACTTTAGCAACTCATCTTCATCATGTCTATATGCTACATGATTGGCGGGTAGGATATTCGTGTTAACCTTTCATTGGGCAAAAGACCATATTTGATCACTTCTTAGGACATACAAAATGTGTTTGTTTGCTTGTGCATGATATCCTGGAACCAGACATTGTTCTCCCCACCACTGATCAGGCTATACCTCCGATACACAGATCAGTCTCTTGGTGCTGCGCGCTAACTGACTGTATGACTTTGTCAGGCTTTTATAAAAAAGTATGGGAAGTTTTAGTCTTAAAATATACTCCAATATTAGTAGTATAATAGTTTCAATGACCACCATGTGAAGGATTTACAGAATTAAAGATGTGGAGCTTGCCAAGTGTACGATTATGATGAACTCAGACGCTTTCAACCAGAAAGACATTTTTATGAACCTGATGAAAGTGAAACCAGAAGCTCCAACTGCTGCTGAGCAAGGAGGAGCATTCAGCAGCTGAAGGTTTTCCAGGACGGATGCTTCGCCTCCTCCTGACTTTAACTCATTTCATCCACACTGATGACAAACTCCACAAAAGGAAAGGTGGGTCTATGTGTTTTCTTCACATTGTTTTCTGTTTAACGTTTCAGCAACGCAAAGAAAGCTTTCAAATTATTATTGAAGTAGAAAATATGATTATGTGCAAGGGCATTTCCAACAGAGCACAATGCAGCCGTGGCAGCATGAAGGTGGATGTACATTAGCCATATTAGTATGTAGGGAGAAAGAGTTACCGGATTTATCAGGGGGTATTTATTAACACAGATTGATCCAGGTGTCTTTGAACATGACTTTCCCCCATAGGGCCTTCCAGATGGACGTTAATCCCTGTGCTGCGAGGAGAAGCTCAGTGATCAGTTCATCTTCACTGGGGGTCATTTCCACCGCTCTGCCCTTGCATTTGAATGCAGCATTGATGGAGCGACTGAAAACAGCCATCAGAGCAACACCGTGACTGAAAATGTAGATACAACTGATGTAGCAGGATGCTGTGCAGGAAAGCCCTGACATGCTAACACGCTCCTCACATGCTAACACATTCCTGATATGCTAATACGCTCCTCACATGCTAACACATTCCTGACATGCTAACACGTTCCTGATATGCTAACATGCTCCTGACATGCTAACACACTCCTGACATGCTAACGCGCTCCTCATATGCTAACACATTCCTGACAAGCTAACACGCTCCTCACATGCTAACACACTCCTGACAAGCTAAGACACTCCTGACATGCTAACACATTCCTGACAAGCTAACACGTTCCCGACATACTAACACATGTTAGCGTTCCTGATATGCTAACACACCCCAGACATGCTAACACGTTCCAGATATGCTAACACATTCCTGGCAAGCTAATACACTCCTGAGAAGGATTTAAGGGGTTAAATTTCTGTTGTTTTATCGGTCTGGTGACAGAAAAACACTTAATGAATCATTTTATCAACACAATAATTAAAATTTTTTTTAAAAAAACCTGCTGTATTAGTCACTTTTAACAGGACCTCCTGCAAGCTGCGGCGCTGATAAATATGCTGTTTTCCTCTCAGAGCACAAAGAACCTGGCACATATGTGCAAACAAAGAAGTTAAGGAGCGGCTTTTAGCATATTTTATGGGTCACATTTTGCTTTGAAACAGCTCGTCCTGATTTAATGACCGCTGACATGCTGGTATGACAGCAGATAGCTGCGCTCGCTTTACCATCTGCAACTTGTCTTAATTAGGGAAGCAGGACAAAAAGAGGTCAATGTGCTGACAGGTAACCAGGAAGTGGCTCTAATGGCTGCTTACCTGACCTCTGACCTCTAACATCACTGCTTAAGGGTCATGTTCAAGTTTCATGAGGTATGCACTGGCTGTTATGGAGATGAGCTGCTAACAAGGCAGGGTTGGGGTTACGACCCCCCGTCCACTAATGATGACCTCATATGGCTGCAGTATTTATCAGCAGGAACAATAGACATGCCAGTGTGGTTTCATATGAATATTTCAGCATTGGCCCTGGGTAAGGAATGACTGATTACCCTGTCAGAGCACTACAATGACTGTAGATGAGAAGCTCACCATGGGAAAACGCACACTCACATCCAGTCACCATATTATTTATTCTCTCAGGTCAGTGCCATAAATAATCAATCTCACATCTGAGACTTCTGGATGCTAAAATAATCCGCTTTGCTGACCTGCTGTCTGTTTAGCAGCTCGTGTAAACAGAGTTCATCATCTTTATCTCTCTGAGATGGAGAGTGTGAAGGCTGAACGTTTAGCGGTGTTGAAATGGGCGCCTGGGTCCCTGCCAGCCTCACAGGTTCACACACTCATTACAGAGAGGATTAATTCCCTCCATATTTGTACATCCAATTTGGCCATTGCAGTCTATTGACCCTGGCACACCTCCTGACACTCCAGCCTTCCCCTCAGCATCTGTCTGAGACCACCCAATGCACAGCGCAGCACAGGAGGGGAGAGCTGATGCTTCTCTACTAGAAAAATCAACTGTTGGATACTAAAACCACTGAATGTCGCTCAGGAATGAACCATTTAAACCCCAAATCTTTGTTGACAAATTACCTGCTATCCTCACTAAAGCACCTCAGCTGCATCCCAAACGTCTTCTTGGCTTTATTCCAGCCAGAGAGGATCATTATTTTCCTGCTTTTCTCATCACTTGTTGATCTTTGGCTGCTCCTGATTGGACGTTACCGTCAGTTTAAGCTCTCTGATTGGTGGAAAGTCTAACAGGAAGTGTTTTCATCAGGTGAAAATAGAGGTCTCTTAGCAACATGGTAGTGATGGTGATGAAGATGTGATAAATAATGGTGGATTTACCATCTAGAGTCTCTGAATAAACACTACATGTCGTGTCTGGATTGTAAACCTCCTGGATGGATAGAAACGCCTTTCAATAGTAAAAATAATGATGATATTAGTAAAATTATAACATTAGCAGGGATCAGCAGCTCTGGTCTCGGAGTATCCTGCAGAAACACCTGGTTGAAATGAACGGAAGATTAACAGACTTATGCAGAAATGTTGGAGATGTGTTTTAGTTGAATCAGGTGTGTTGCAGCAGGGAAACATCCAGGAAACTTTGAGGTCTGGAGCTGCTGATCCCTGATTCTAGAGAAGTGATGCTTTCATCCTGCTAAACCTCACTTGAACAACACCATGTTCCAGTCAAGATTAGGGACCTCATACTGGACTATTACCGCCATTTTAGTTTGAGAGTTACCGCTAGAATGGTAACCTTAGGATTTCATCGGCTGAAGAAGGGCAGTATCGCCGGATGTACTATTTCAGTGATGTTGTTTACCCTAGCCATGAATATGTTGGTGAAGTCAGCAGAGGTGGAATGCAGAGGCGCCCTCACCAACTCCGACAGTTGGCGGCTCTCCATCATAGCATTTATGGATGATCTGACGGTGACCACAACATCCGTCCCGGGATGCAGATGGATCCTGCAAGACCTTGAGCATCTCATCAGATGGGAACAGATGGACTTAAAGCCAACTAAATCCAGGTCTCTGGTTGTGGGGAAGGGCAAGGTGCCAGATCAGTTTCACTTCTCAATAGGAGGCATACAGATTCCTTCCGTGAGAGAGAAGACAGTGAAAAACCTGGGTAAGATCTACAGGATGCTGCAACGCTCCAGACAACATCAAAAGAGTTGGATACCTGGTTAGGGGTTGTGGACAAGTCTGGGCTACCAGTTTACGGACTGGATTTACCAGTATGGCATTTTGCCACGACTCCTCTTGTCGCTGCTGGTCTACGACGTGCATATGACCACCGTCGAGAGCTTTGAGAAGAAGTTCAGCAGCTTCCTCCGGAAGTGGTTGGGCTTACCACGGAGCCTCAATGGCATTGTCTTATACGGAAAGAACACTCAGCTCAAACTGCCCATCAGTAGTCTGACGGAAAAGTTTATGGTTACCTGTGCTCAGCAGGTACTGGTGTATAGGGACTCGAGTGACCACAAAGTCTCCTCGACAAGCAACAAAGTGAGAACCAGCAGGAAATAGAAGGCCAGTGAGGCAGCTTGTCAAGCTGAAGCAAGGCCGACACCGCGAACTGGTGGGAACAGTGGCATCCGGAAGGGCAGGCCTTGGGATTCCAAGTCCTGAATACAATGAGTCCCAAGGAAAGCAGAGGTAAAAGCTGATCCAAGAGGAGGTCTGAGCTGGTGTGGAGGAAACCCACTGTAGTCGGATAGTAGGTATTCGGCAGCAGGGCACATGGACCCAATGGGAAGAGGCAGTTGACCGAAGGATATTCTGGACAGAGCTATGGAGATCTGAGCCACTCCGGATCAAGTCCCTCATTCAGTCGGTGTATGATGTACTCCCAAGTCCATCCGTTCTCTTTCACTGGGGCTTGGCCAAGTCCGCACTGTGCCTCCTCTGCCAGAAACCCGGATTGTTGGAGCACAATCTGTGAGGGAAGACACCACTGGCACCACAACCAAGTGTTGCGGGTCATTGTAGAAGTCATCAGTGCAGAGATTTGCACCAGGCAGCACCAACACCCAACATGGTAAGCCATTGCCTTTGTTAGGGCTGGAGAGAACCACAGCAGCACAGGGGCCAATCGGCATCAGCTCAGGACTGGCAGCTGAAGCTCGACCTAGGGAGACAGCTCAAGTTCCCAGAGAACGTCACCACACTCAGGCCAGACATAGTTCTGGTGTCTGAATCATCAAAGCAAGTGGTCTTGCTGGAGCGGGTTTCTGTTGTGAGACCCGAAACACCCAAAGAACCTGGGATACAACACTGATGATCTGTCGAAGTTTCACCAAGAGTGTTAGCTATAACAAGGCGACAGTACAGGTACAGAAACAGCTGCTGGGACGTCCTGTTAAACCTTCTGAACATCCACATGACGCTGTCTCTGGACCGTTCTCGCAGCGCTTCTTCTTCTTGTCATGTTTTAGTTGTCAAACGCAAACTGGTGCATTTCTACCACCGACTGGTCCGGAGAGTGCTGCCCAGTGTTTCCCAGTGGTCAAAACATCAGCTCCTCCACTACATTTTCCCGGTCGCAGCTGCCCCTCCCGGTAGGGTTCCAGGACCCCCAGTTAAGCCTGAAGGACCACATGAACCTGGTTCTGTCTGGTATCATGTGAAAATGAAGATGAATGCATGTGAAGATGATCAGCGAAGATCTCCAGTCAGAGTCGTGTTAAAACAGCTGCATAGTCATGTGTGTGTGTGTGTGTGTCGGGCTGGAGTTCTGCGTGTCAGCAGCGTGTTCTTCATGTCCGACTTACACGCGTTTCTGCAACATTATTGTTGCCTGTGTTCTGCCGCATGTGTCAAAACACGTTCAACCCCCCACAGCGCCTGCAAGCGTGTTTGCATCTCGTTGCATGTGTGTGTTTGTACGATGCACCCTCAGGCTATTAGTCCTGCACCCCCCCATCCAGACGTGACCCCCAGTGACCCTCTCAGCACACGTCAAAATAGGATGGAGGAGGGGTCTCTGCAGCCAGGAATGTGTGTGTGTGTTTACAGGGGCATTGTGGGTAAAATCAGAAGGTTAATACTGCAGTGCATATGCTGTGGCTTGGTAATGGCCCCCGGCTCTACCCCCCCCCTCCCCTCATGATTCACACAGAGCAAATGAACAATTCATCATCAGCTGTTGTCCTCCGGCTCGGGCCCAGGTGAACCGACCGGCCTCGTCTCCGTGGCAGCAGCTGGAGGAGGAAGCAGACGAAGCTCGCCGTTCTCTCACACGAAAGCAGCTGGTGAAGGTTTCTCCACCTCCTCGCCGCCGATCACGTCGCTCAGTTTCTCTTGACCAGAAGCAGAATCCAGAACAGCACTTCACTCGGCCAACACCAGCTACACCCCCAAAGCGCCGCTCCAAGGCAGGACGGGTCCATGCTCTCCTCTGAGTCACCTCAACCTGCCACCTGATTGGCTGGTCAGACGCACGCATTAACAGGAAGTCCATCAGGTGAACTCCAGGTGGACTTCAGGTGGACTCCAGGTGGACTTCAGGTGGACTCCAGGTGGACTTCAGGTGGACTTCAGGTGAACTCCAGGTGGACTCCAGGTGAACTCCAGGTGGACTCCAGGTGGACTTCAGGTGGACTCCAGGTGGACTCCAGGTGGACTTCAGGTGGACTTCAGGTGAACTCCAGGTGGACTCCAGGTGGACTCCAGGTGGACTCCAGGAGGACTCCAGGTGGACTCCAGGTGAACTCCAGGTGGACTCCAGGAGGACTCCAGGTGGACTCCAGGAGGACTCCAGGTGGACTCCAGGTGGACTCCAGGTGAACTCCAGGTGGACTCCAGGTGGACTACAGGAGGACTCCAGGTGGACTCCAGGTGGACTTCAGGTGGACTCCAGGTGAACTCCAGGTGGACTCCAGGTGGACTACAGGAGGACTCCAGGTGGACTCCAGGTGGACTTCAGGTGGACTTCAGGTGAACTCCAGGTGGACTCCAGGTGAACTCCAGGTGGACTTCAGGTGGACTTCAGGTGGACTTCAGGTGGACTCCAGGTGGACTACAGGAGGACTCCAGGTGGACTCCAGGTGGACTTCAGGTGGACTCCAGGTGGACTACAGGAGGACTCCAGGTGGACTCCAGGTGGACTTCAGGTGGACTCCAGGTGAACTCCAGGTGGACTCCAGGTGGACTACAGGAGGACTCCAGGTGGACTCCAGGTGGACTTCAGGTGGACTTCAGGTGAACTCCAGGTGGACTCCAGGTGAACTCCAGGAGGACTCCAGGTGGACTCCAGGTGGACTTCAGGTGGACTTCAGGTGAACTCCAGGTGGACTCCAGGTGGACTCCAGGTGAACTCCAGGTGGACTCCAGGTGAACTCCAGGTGGACTTCAGGTGGACTTCAGGTGAACTCCAGGAGGACTCCAGGTGGACTCCAGGTGAACTCCAGGTGGACTCCAGGTGGACTTCAGGTGGACTTCAGGTGAACTCCAGGTGGACTCCAGGTGGACTCCAGGTGGACTCCAGGTGAACTCCAGGTGGACTTCAGGTGGACTTCAGGTGAACTCCAGGTGGACTCCAGGAGGACTCCAGGTGGACTCCAGGAGGACTCCAGGTGGACTCCAGGTGAACTCCAGGTGGACTCCAGGTGGACTCCAGGTGGACTCCAGGTGGACTTCAGGTGGACTCCAGGTGGACTCCAGGTGAACTCCAGGTGGACTACAGGAGGACTCCAGGTGGACTCCAGGTGGACTTCAGGTGGACTTCAGGTGGACTCCAGGTGGACTCCAGGTGGACTTCAGGTGGACTCCAGGTGGACTCCAGGTGAACTCCAGGTGGACTACAGGAGGACTCCAGGTGGACTCCAGGTGGACTCCAGGTGGACTCCAGGTGGACTTCAGGTGGACTTCAGGTGGACTCCAGGTGGACTCCAGGTGGACTCCAGGTGGACTTCAGGTGGACTCCAGGTGGACTCCAGGTGAACTCCAGGTGGACTACAGGAGGACTCCAGGTGGACTCCAGGTGGACTTCAGGTGGACTTCAGGTGGACTCCAGGTGGACGTGTTGTGGTTCTGATCTACTTCCAGTAGTTTCGTGAGAACCTGATGAAACATGTTCTGACCTACAGATCCACCAGGAGGAGCTGAACCTGCTGCAGTTCTTCTTCTCTGGGTTTGTTATCCCTCCTGCAGCCTCTGAACGCCCCCCCCCCACCCCCCCCCCACCGTCGGTCTTGTGGCTTAATCATCAAATAGAAATAATATCAGTTACATGGATGTGTGGAACCCCTGCCTGAGGCTTTGATAGGTGAGAGCGTCTGCTTCGCCATCTCCAGACCAGAGCTCAGAGGAAATTCTCACCAAACCTCCCACGTAGAGCCAAACACTCACACACACCGTGGCGTACGGGAGGGCCGAGCGCGAGGAGGCGAGCAGAACGTTTGCAGCAGAAAGCAGGACGAGGCTGCAGAGAGAAGATGGAAATGTGTGAAGAAGAGGCGTGAGACGGAGCTGCAGCTCCCCTATTGTTTTCTCATTAGTGAGCTGTATATGTGACTCCGGATTCAAGCTGTTTCTGCGCAGAGCAGGAGCCATCAGTATGCAAGGCCTATAGAGACAAGCAGCTTAGTGCTTATTACTGCAATGACACCTAGCAGGTGAGTTTTGAATATGCATGAAATGAATATCACACATTTCCAGGTTTATTATTATCATTTATGGGAGAGTTCAACGGGCAAGTTGTGAATCAAACATGAAATCCAGCTGGTGGTGTGCTCAGGGTTTCCCAAGAGGCTGGAGGGGGGGCGGTCTTCATGTAGACCTGCTGCAGAGTTCTGCTTTAATACGCTGCAGAACGTTCCCCATGTTCCCGTCATCGACGGCTAACCCAGCCTCCATCCTACCTGACCTGTCGGCTCTCTCCAGCCAGCAGAAGAACATCTCACCACGACTCTGGTGTTGTCTCTTCTAATCTTCTTGTTTCTTTGCTGAATCAGCGACGTTGTGTTCAGAACATCCAGTTCCTTATCAAACCGTGAAGCTAAACGTCACGTCGCATCCCGGATCTAAACGTCGTATAGAGTCGGTTTCTGAGCCTCGAGACGCTGCTGGGCAGCAGAAGCTCTAGAAATACACACGACGTCCTGGACGCCGAGTTTTCTGGTCAGAAAGTTTCTGTACGACGCGTGTCGATAAGCCGAGGACAAAGAGGAAAAGTGTCCAACAAGTTGAATGCAGAGGATGACTAGTAGGAGGATAGAGAGCGTTTGAGTCTTCACCTCGTTATCAGTGTCAGATTGGTCATTTTCACAATGTTGATCATATTTAATGATTTACTATTTAGATTGAAATAATTAGTTATCAGTGTAACCTGTTGATTAAATCTACTGGGTCAATAATCAGAAATGCAAAAACATGTTTACTGTCGACTCCGTCAACTGTTTTCAGGACTTCTTTTTTATAAAACGTGTTGTTTATGCAATAAATGAACTTCTAATCTACAACTTCCTCTGTTATTCCATGAAATTATATTTAACATCAGAACCTGAACTAAAAACAGAATTTAGAAATGAGAATATTTCAGGCCAGGTTGTATTTTATTACATGTCAGAGTAACTGGAAGTTCAGCTTGTTGGGTGAGAAAATTAAAAAGCTCTGAATGTGTCTGACGGAGTTTAAAATAATCTGGTAAAAAACCAGTTAATTTGTGGAAACTTTTCTCTCCGTGAACATAAAACCTGGCTGGTGTTCCAGGAAGTCACGCGTTGACAAATGTTCTGTGTTGTATGAAACGCATGTTTCTATTAAAATGCTTTTTATAGTGCGTCAACTGTGATTAATTACAGAAAAAATAACTAGTTAAACAAATACATATATATATATATATATATATATATATATATATATATATATATATATATATATATATATATATATATATATATATATATATATATAAAATATAATAATAATCTCCGGAACACATCCAGTTACTTTCTTTGAAGAGCTCAGGGTCCTTCCTTACCTAATAATAATGTTACAGCTGGGCTACTTGTGTTTATATAGTTTAAAACATACTTTAATCTATTTAAAATATTAATTTAATATGGATTCATCCATTGTTTACATGTTTTTTGGGGACCAGCGACTGAACTCTCCAGGAATT